>NW_022900942.1:66673054-66675374 GCF_012274545.1 Fukomys damarensis
CGGGCTCTGCTGGGGGTGCCCGGGACCCACCTCCGCCCTCCCTCAGCCCCGCCCGCCTGCTCCCCACCCACACGCACACTCATCACCACCTGTCGGCACCCTGCAAGGGCCCGGCCCTTGTCTCTGCCTCCTCTGCCTGCAGAGCGCCATGGAGCGCAGGGTTCTTGTGCCCTGGCTGCATTCAGGTGCCACACTCCGGCGTCTGCAGAGGATTGGATGTGATTTGTCCCTTGCTGGCTCACGTGCCAGAGGCTTGGTCCTCAGTGTGGTGACATCAAAGGGTGGAGGAGCCCTCCGGGGACAGGACACTGTCCATCGAGCGTCTCTGGCCCGTTCCTGCCAAAACAAGCTGTCGTAAAATAGCAGGGCAGGCCTCTCCCTGCTCTCTGGCCTCCTGTCTTGCCACGATCCCTTCTTCTCCTGCACACTCCAGCCACAGTGCTATCTGCCATGTGACACCCATGCCACGTGATGCCCAGAGGCCCATCACCAGGGCCGAGCCGACGTTAGAGCCGAGCTCTTGAAGTCCCAAAACTGGGCTATTAACTTCTTTTCTTTATAAAGTATCCAGCTTTGAGTATTTTGTTACAGCAATGGAAAAAATAAACTAATACAGTATCTAATAAATAGTTGAACTCATTAATTCAACAACTATTACCTTTTCTGTTTACGGTCTGACAGAAGAAAAATAGATGAACAGGTGCTTACAATAGAGAGGGTGGTTAGCATGTGGAGAATTAGAGGGTGCCCTAGGATCTACGCAGAGGGCTACACCAGGAGAATCACATGGGAATTTTTTTTTAAATCCCCTCAGAGAAGCCCTTCCGTGTACATCAGCTTTTCATCACTGAGATAAACAACCTTGAAGGAGGAGTGGTTCGTTTGGGCTCACAGTTACAGGGCTTTCCATCCATGTCACTAGGCCCTTTGTTTTTGACTCTGTGACAGGTCAGCACCACGTGGAGAAGGCACATGTTTCCCCTCAGGGCACCGGGAAACAGAGCCCGGAAGGGCGGGCCCCACCGATCTAACTTCCGCCCACCAAGTTCCACTCCCTGAAGGTCCCACCCCTTTTGTAGTGCTGAGCCTTCAATACGGAGGCCTCAGGGGGCGCTCCAGGCCCAAAGTGCAGCACCTCTGACATCTGCGCGCTTCCCTCTGCTCTGCCGGCACCCGGGTCCTCCCAGGTGCCTGGTGTTTTGTTGTAAATGTTATTACAAATGTATACGTTGCCATAATATGTATTAGCAAAATGGGGAAATATTTTCTTTCTTTCTTTCGTTCCTGTGTGAAGGGGTTGAATAGAGCGTGCTAGGCAAGCGCTCACCATCGAGCTACACACACACTCAGCCTTTTACATTTTTTTTTCTTTTGAAACAGGATATTGTTCTGTTGCTCAGGCTGGCCTGAAACTTGTGATCTTGCCTCAGCCTCCCAAGTAGCTGGGACTACAGGTGTGCACCAGTGCACCTGGGTAAGAAACATTTTCCTGTCAAAGTAATCGCCTGGGAACTAATGAAAAAGTGTTCCGTGTAGTTTTAAAAAATCATTTAAATAATTTCACAGTGCTCTTTCTTCTTTTTATGGGTTTAAGTTTGAAAATCTTAATTACGCATGGTCTCCTAGTTGTTGGTGGAGGGGCGCGTCTCACGCACTGCGGCTGTACGTAGTGGTGCCGATCTCCCTCTGACATCTTCCCAGGAGAAGGCCCACACTTTTTAGGGTCTCCCCTTCTTGCGGATCCCTCTCTGCACGTCCTCTGCTCTGGACTCTCCAGTGCACCTCTCACTCCCAGAACACGCGTCCCTTTAAGCCATGAAAACACAGGCTTTGCAGCCACTTCCCCCTCCTGGTCCTCCTTGTCCTTCTCCCCATCCGTCTTCATCCCCTGAAGTCTGGGGAGTCCGCTGCCTTAGCAGGGAAGTTAACCCTCCGGGCCCAGCGTAACTGGCCCCTCCTGCAAGGATTCAGCCTTGGGTAGAAGACGTCTGGCAAAGTTGTGTCTCACTGAACACACACACGGGCCTTCCTTGTCGGGGTCTCCCCAGCAGGACAGCGTGCTGACCCTCTGCACAGCACCCGCACTGCGTCAAGTATCAAGGGTCGGGAGGTGTTCAGAGCAGGTGGAAAGGCGCACAGGTTTTATGCAAATCCTACACTGTCGCGAGCCGCGACGTCGGGGTCCTGCCAGCAGGCCCCAAACCTGAGAGGATTCACCGAGAGTAAACACACTGAGTCATGCTCAGATTCAAACAGATTTCTTCTTTATTCTTCTTTTACTTCTACTTCTAATACTACTTCTACTACTACTACTACTACT
>NW_022900942.1:66679240-66683395 GCF_012274545.1 Fukomys damarensis
CCACTTGTCGCGAGCCGCGACGTCAGGGTCCTGCCAGCAGGCCCCAAACCTGAGAGGATTCATCGAGAGTAAACACACTGAGTCATGCTCAGATTCAAACAGATTTCTTCTTTATTCTTCTTTTACTTCTACTTCTAATACTACTTCTACTACTACTACTACTACTACTACTACTACTCTCTGCCAGACGGCTCTCACACTTATATCAGGCAATAATATGAAAGTAAAAACAACTTCAAGGATGAAAAACAATCTCAAGGATAACCGTACAAGGCCACAATTATGGCTCCACAGAGTACACATGATTTACAAGAAACAGGTGCTTTTTCTGGAAAGCGAAACTCATCTCTACAAAATAGTTATTGTAAATAATGCCATAAGATGGCAGCCGATCACGGCCAATCAGAACTTACAACATAACAACTCCTTCGCTCAGGGAACTGCAATGCAAGCAGCCAGCTGTCTTGCAGTCAGTCTCCCACACTACACCATCTCCCGGGAAAGATTTGGTGTTCTCAGTGTCTGGGAACCCTGCCCTCGGGCACCCAGGGGTATCTTTTGTGCCCAGGGACATGGGCTTGGTGTGGGGGCCTCCTGGCTGCTACCTCTCATTCTCTGACCTTTCTCTTCCCCTCAGGTCCATGGAAAGCAGAATTCCTCCCCACAATAACTAGCGCCTAATATTTATTAAGTCCTCACCATGTGCCGGGCGTCCCACACAGGTTCTGTCGCTTGGACTGGACCACACCGCCATGAGGTAGGTACAAACACAAGACAGGCTCAGTAGGCAGGAACCTGAGTGTTGCATGCAGGGAAATTATCTGCAGCAAAATAGTCCACCTGGAAACAAGACCTGGCTGCTGTGAGACGCTGGTCCCCAAGGCCAACGAGGAGCAACCAAGCACCGAGCAAAGCTGCAGCTTTTAAGTCATTAGGAATCATGGACGTGCTGCAGAATACTAGTGATATCTAGTCCTCATCTCTGAGGAAAAGCAATTTTCTTGATCTGTTCTGTGTTGCTATTATAAAACCCTGGAGGCTGGATACTTTTCAAAGCAAAAGGGTTTGCTGAGCTCACGGAGCTGAAGGTCCACGCACAGGGCACCCACAGGTGCTCGACTCTAAAAGAGGTCCAGGTCATGAAGAAGAAGGGGACACAGAGCATGCAGAGGAGCTCGTGAGCCAGAGGCCAGAGGACATGGGCTTGCTGTACGGTCACCCAGACCCGTGAGGTGAGAACTCAGTCTGAGAAAGAGCTTCCACACCAGAGGACAGCAGGTGCTGCAGGGTCCTGCTGGCTGGTGGGCTTCCGACCTGTCTGGCCCCAAGCCTCCTGTCCTGGGTTCAGGCTACTTCGGCTGGCACGGACACGGCTGCTCTGCTGCCGCTGCACTGACCTTTCCGGAAGCTTTGTGACCCGTGCTTCCCATCCCTTTCCGTCTGTCCAGTGTGTGCTGCCTCTGTAGCACTGCTCAGTTGGCACCGACCTGTTCTCCCTGGGGCCCGGTGACCACAATGGCAGGGGTCACTCCTGCGGAGCACGGCTGCCTGGCGTGGGGTCCCCCGGCACCGCTGGGCCTTCTTGTCTGAAAGCTTCAGCCCCAAGGAGAACCACCACCAAGTCTGTTTCCAGCCAAGGGGACTTCTCATCCTCTGCTCACTGGCACAACAGAAATGGCGCCCAGATGGGGGCTCCGGGCCGCACCTGTGCAGGTCTCTGAGCAGGAGGACCGACCCGAGCCTCGACTGTGGGGCCCTCAGCCAGCACTGGACGTGGCACACCCGTCCTTCACACGTGGGAGTCACAGCTTTCGGCGTGGCGGAGGGCCGTCTGGGCGATGCATCATTTAATGGGCTTTCTTTACATCACTCATTGTCCAGCCCCGTGTGCAGGGTGAAGTAATGGCGTTCCTCGTGGGGGTCGGCGTGTGGACACAACACGTCCATTCTCCTTTCAGTCCCCTTCTTCTCCCTCCATCTCTTGGTCCTCATCCCTTTTGCAAAAGATCTATCTCCCTGTTTCCTATTCTCTCCCTTTTGTCTTACTCTTTCTGTATACTTTGTGCTTCTCATAAGAGGAGTTCAGCTTGTGCATCTGATTCATTTCACTTAGCCCCATGGTCTGGAGGTGCATCCATTTTCCTACACATGACTCAAAGTTGTCCTTCTTTAGGGCAGAGTAGTGCTCCATGGTAAACAGCACATTTTCTTTCTCCATCCGTCTGTGGATGGACACGCAGGCCCCTTCCAGAGAGGCAGTCGCCCTCTCACAGTGGGCCTGGCAGCGGCCTCGCTTGCTCCACAGGCAGTGACCAGCGATTTCTCGCCTTCCGCGGTCTGCTCCTCAGTTCTGCACACTCAGGCCCTGGGGCAGCGCTCTTCTGGCTCCACCCCCTGCTTAGCAGTCCCGTGTTTTTAGTCTGACACCTCCCAGACTTCTGCGCCTCTTAAGGCGCGACGCAGACGAAGGGACAAGGCAATTACCAGTAGGTGGACAAAGAGTATGTTTTGCCTGCTTAATTTCTAGCCGGTAAGGTATAGACTCTACCGTAAGGAGTAGAGTGGTGCGTGGTGGCTCTGCCTGCTGTAATATTTCAGTCAGGGTTAGACTCCCTTCTCAAGCAGCGTTTATTTCTTTATGGTGCAAACTGTTCATGTATTTTCTTCTGGTGTTTGTTTTGCGGCACCAGGGATGAACTCAGGACTTTGTGCTTGCAAGGCAGGCAGCAGCACCACTGAGCCAAATCCCCGGCCTTCTTGTGGATTTTTTAATGTAAAAATGTCTTACTCTTATTTAATTGTAACTTAGTGCACGTGATCACACACTCCAATCTGCCCTCCACTCCCCAGCCTCTGGTAACCCCTCTTTGACTCTCAGCTTCAAGGACACCAGCTCACAAATGACAGGACCTCCTCTTTTTCGTGGCTGAATCGTATTCCACTGGACATAGGTACCTCGTTTTTTTTTCTCATTACTTGATGGACACTTAAACTGTTTCCATTTCTGAGTAGGCAGCGTTATAGTGAGACTTGGGAAGCAATAACCAACCTCTGGGGTTGGAAACTGTTAATTTAAAACAGAACAGTGCACCATGGGTGGGGCCCAGCATTACACTGGCCTCTCAGAAGCCAGATTGCAAACAGACTTGGGGACACAGGCTCCACTCCTGCACAACCAGGTGCTTAACATGAGGGCGCTGCGGGGGGCTCCTCTGCCTCCCAGGTTTCTTGATTTCCCACCCCCCATTTTCCGTGCAACTCAAAAGTATTGTAAGGTGTGAAGTTTTAACCTTGATTTAAGGAGAACTTTACCTTGTCAACGGCGGCGGGGACACCCAGGGACTCGTCTGCCAATCACTGAGGCCGGCTGGGGGCTGTCCTAGGCTTCCACGTGTGCCGCACATTTTGATTCAGCTCTGGAGCTGCCTTTCTGGCTCTGCTCATATGAGCTTGACTGTTTCAGACATCGTATAGGAGTGCAGTCACGGGTGGAAAGCAGAGTGGCTGTCCCTGAAAAAATCGTAAAATAAGCCAGGCGTGGTGGTGCATGCCTGTAATCCCAGCACTCAGGAGGCTGAGGCAGGAGGATCACCATTAATTTGAGGCCAGCCTGGGCTACACAGTGAGGCCCCATCTCAAACAAACAAAAAAGTAAAATGGACCTTTTTATTTTTCAAGGAGGGTTTCTCCCCTTGTACTGCTGACTACACCCCACTCTACTGATGTTGGGAGATCTTCCTAGAACAAAGGACCCTGAAGCCAAGCCCAGGGCTGTTTTTTGATTTTTGCTTTCGTCTCAAATTGCACAGGAGAGTGGTTGTTAAAGACCTTCTGAAGACTTCATTGTGGATAGGAAAGATGGAGGGAAAGAGAGGAAAAAGAGAAATTTTCAAAATTAATTATTGATGGCTGCACAATGGACCTCTTAACACCCTGCTGAATTTTAAATGCCTGAGAAGGAGACGCTGCTTATAAAAATGCTGGGCATTTTCCCCTCAGGCGGATCAAAGACGAAGCCAAGCCGGCCTCCTTCCCCAAGCAGGCGTTCAGTGCCCAAGGGACTCAGGTGACAGACGGGGTGTCTCCCTCAGCCGAGCTCCCCGCGCTGCAGCCGGCGGCGGCCGCCAGGTGGCAGTGCAGAGCGCGAAGAGCGGC
>NW_022900942.1:66683560-66685846 GCF_012274545.1 Fukomys damarensis
GCCGAGCCGAGCCCGCCAAGGCCGGAGCCAGGCGCCGCCGGGCTCCCTTCATCATCCAGGAGGAAAGCAGGCCGCGCGGCTTCGGTCTAACACGACGGCCGATGCCCTCCCTGCTCTGGGTGTTGTGAAGCAGCTGCTGGACGTTTCCGCCCTAGTCTGGAGAGCAGGGTGCTCTCCCACGCCCGCTCCCCCGCAAGCTGCTTTCCCGCAGGAGCTAATACTCCATAGTACGCTGGAGAAAAATCTTTAAACCCTCGTGGGCAATCCTTCCTTTTAAAACTGATTTGTATTTCCTTGGATGCCTTATTTTTACTTTTGCTTTATTCCGAGCTGGGGATCGAACCTAAGGCGCTCAACCAACGAGCTGCACCCCCGGCTCAGCAGCAGTATTTTTTAAAACAGGTAAGAAGATATTATCACTCATTTGCAATGTTTATGACTTTGCATTACTTTCGCAAAGACGTTTTGTGGTAAAATGGTGCACAACCGTGAGAGAAATCGCGTCTCCTTGTGGCACAAGGAGCAAAGGTCTCGCTGGCAGGAGGCTGGATACGCACGGCACGGCACCGCAGTGTTGTGCTGCGTAGGTCGGTCCTGAACAGAACCGCGGATCTGGATGTGGGTCACCTGAGCACATTCCTATAAATAAGTAAGTCTCTTTCTTGGGGTGGGAAGATTATCAAGGTTTTTATTATTCCTTTTTGAAGGCAATCGGTGAGACGGCTGGTGGTTGAGATTTCAGGGGTTAAGCAAAGGAATAGCAGTCAGCGCGTCCCACGCGTCTCAGGCTGCGCAGCCCCTTGGGGTCTGTAGGGTTGGAGCCTGCGCCATGGGAAGAGCTGTGCCTGGCGGTGAGGTGCGGCCGAGATCCCGGCCAGGGCAGCCCTCCCCTTGGGCCCTGCGCTCGTGCAGTGCGCCGCCCTGCAGGGAAGTCCGATGGGCAGGTGCGCGCCCGTCCGGTTCTCGCCCGCCCGCGCTAAACCAGGTCTTGGGAGCAGCTCGGTGAGGCTCGCACCCTGGTGACTCTGTCCATCCCTTTCCAAGCGTCTTCCCGCCGCGGGGCCGTGTGTTCCGCTCCCTCAACTGATAGAAACAGCGGTGCCTGCTCATCTTCGGGGCATCCTTACAAAGTGCCCAGGGGATGCTGGAAAACACAGATATTACCAAACACTACATATACGATTTTCTTCCTAAACATATGTGAGGTGAGATTGTTTAAATTTTTACAAATTATTACAGAAAGACGTATTCCCATTAACTTCCCCTTAAAAGTCCCCCCTTTAGCCACACTTGTCCCATCGTCCGCTGAGGGCCTTCCAGGGAAAGACCGCTGAGAAAGACCTTCACTGCTCGCTCTCGTTCACACGTCTGCCACACCGAAACTTCTGGGTCCTCCCGAAGTCAAAACGACCATGAAAGGGAAGCGACTTGAATCGATCCAGGACATCCAGGCAGCCATGAAGGTGGAGCTAGAGACACTGTAGAAAGACGACTTCCAGAACTGCTTCAGAAGGCGAGAGAACCATGGGATAAGCGTGTGGGAAGCAAGAGGGATATTTTGAGGATTAACGACCCTAGGTCTTCAATGTAATAATTTTTAAAAATTTAAACATTCACCATCATTTTATCACGCCTCACCATAAAGTTTAACTTCTAAATTAGGCGCAGTAAGAGGTCAGCAACAATAGCTAATGATAAAGTAGAGCAACTGTAACAATATGCTGCGGCAAAACTTGTGTGAATGATCCCGCAACACATCTTGCTGTGCTGTGCTTGGCCTTCCGGTGACGCTGCAGGGTGACACCGTGTCTCGGTGACGACAGCATCAGCGCTACTTGAGGGTGACACCAACACAACCACGGCAGTGGAAGGAAGTTGACCTGGCGACCGGGGAAGCTGCCAAGTAAAGTACAGGAGGGCAGCATAGACCACGAGGAAACGCTGAGCGAGGGGATGTCCCATCCTGAACAGGACAGAGCAGGACAATTTCCAATTAACGCAGTGTTTATGTCTGGAACTTTCCACTTATTGTTTTCAGACTGCAGCTGCTTATGGAGGAAGAGTCGCTTGGCAAGTTTTCCTCAAGCACTACTTCGACTGATACCTGAACAATGAGTCAGTGTCTACAGTGGCCCTGCAGTAGGAAGATGCTGAGGTTGGAGGAGCTCGTGTGGCTAAAGGAGCGCTGGTGTGGGCAGAGCACCAAGAGCTAAGGGGTTAAGACCGGGGATGGGGAGGGAGACCAGCCAGAGGGAGGGGAGGGCTGGGGCAGGCGGGCCGCGGGCC
>NW_022900942.1:66685865-66702787 GCF_012274545.1 Fukomys damarensis
GCCAGAGGGAGGGGAGGGCTGGGGCAGGCGGGTGCCTCGGCTCTGCATGCCAGCCTTGTAGCTGTGCCAAGTATTTCCTTCCTCCTAAGATGAGCGTGAGCGAGCCGTTGATGACTCACAAGGACAGCGACACAATCAGACTCCTAAGTCATAAAAGATGACAGTGGCAGAGGCCGGGAAGGGTGGGGGAGTGGGGACAGGGGGCGGTGACTGGGTACGAGAGCGCAGTGCTTTAGGGGAATCGCTTCTAGTGCTCTGCAGCGCGGTCAGCCAACTCTGGCTCGCAGTTAATTGATATTTCAAAATTTCTAGGTAGAGACCTTGCCTAACATGAGCTCCTGAGTCCAACCCTCAGCACTGCAAAAATTATATATTTTTTTTTAAAGAAAGCAATCATATATATGATTATATATATGTAAATTCACTAATCAATTTGGGCATAAACTTTTAACCAAGTTGTCATTGACTGATTTAAAAACCGAAGCATGTGTCACTTGAAAATCCAAATGGGTTTCAATCTGATGATAAACTTTTAGATATAATGCAGTCTCTACAATGACATTAAATAAATATAATCACTGAATTAGTTGGGAAAGATCAGATGTTACTAATACCAAATCTAGAAAATATATAAATGTCAAAGCTTAAAATAATGATGCTGGCGTCTTGCGTGGGTTAGAATGGAGCGAGTGTTGTGGCAGGAGATCCAGGGGAGGCGACAGGATGGAACCGAGATGTGGTATTGGGGTGCACGTGGGGAGGGAGGGAGCAGGGCCTGGCAGACAGAGAATGCTGGTCCAGGTGGCCACGACTGTAATCCCAGCACTCTGGAGGCTGAGATGGGAACATCCCAATTCGAACCCAGCCTGGGCAACTTAGCAATTTAATGAGATTCTGTGTCAAGATAAAAAGGTAAAACAAGATCTGGGGCTGTAGCTCAGAGCAAAGACCTGGAGTTAGGCCTCCTAGCATCTGCCAGCAAGGTCAGAGAAACACCACTGCAGTGTGGCGTCCAGCAAGGCCCGGCAGAGCGTGGCCCGTGGGCGGAATGGCTGTGTTCGAGCAGCCCGTGCCGGGAGCTCCCACAGCAGTCCACAGCGCTGCCCCCGAGTTGGAACGGCGCCTCTCTAGAAGTTCTGCCTAGCCACCTTCTTTATTTTCCAGGAGGACTTTTACCCACAGAGCTATAAAACTGGCCTGATTGGAGAAAAAAAATTTTTTTCCAAAACAGTGAGATGATTGGGCTCTCCGTTGTAGCCAGGTTGGCCGGAGCCTTGGGCAGTGCCTTCTTGATGTCTGTGCATGAACTTGGCCGTCGGGCAATGGACACTCGGGCAGCTATCACTGGCAGGGGAGGGGTCAGGCTGGCTCCTCTGTAGCAACCTTCCCCGGGAGCAGGTGCCCGAGAGCCCAGGCTCTCTCCCCGGGCCAGCACCCCAAGGACCCGGTCGCTTCCCACCAGGTCCCCACCACAGGGACATCGCCCGCATGGTCGCTCAAGCTCTGCCCAGACCCCTGCTTCTGCCCGGAGCTCCACCAATTCACCCATGTTCGCCAAGCCAGAAGTAAATGCTGATGTCATTCTAAGAGTGCTTTTATAAACATTTTACAATAAACACTTTGTCAGGACAGCGGTGCTGTGTGACCGGAGCCCATCCTGGGCGATGATTGTCCTTCCTCAGTCGGAATCCTGCTCTGCTGGCGCTAAGCAAGCTGCTGGCGGAGTTCCTGACGTGTGGGACAGGAGCAGCACCCACCCGTGTCGCTGGCCATGTCACAGACAAAGCCTGCTGAGTGGCCAGGGAAAGGTAAAGCCCTCAATAGCAGAGCCTCAGCATTTTCTCCACCCTGCTGCGTTTTCCCCGAAGGGCTGGGCTTCGCACTCACCCGGCCACATCACTAAGGACAGTCAGGGCCACCAACGTGGCCTGCATGGCCACGGGGACCTGCATGGAGCAGCCTGCCTGCTCAGGTGTGGCACCAGGGTCAGAGACACGGTGGCCGACACACGTCACTGACACCCCGGAAAGCCTGAGGTGCGCTTGTTTATTTCTTGCTTTTGCTTCGATCTGGGCTCTCTGAGGTGAGGCAAGGGGCAGAGTGTTTGGAATGCAGAAAGGACTCAGAATCACTTCTCCTGCCCTGCTGGTGAGGAACTTGAGGCAGAGAGTGAGGGGTCACTCACATGAGTTGGCAGTTGGAGTTAAAATCTGCTCGAACTCTTTCCGAGCTCTGGCTGAGCTCTTTCCTTAACTCCTGAGCTTTCCCAGACCACCATCCACTGCTGGTTCCAAAGTCCTGATCCTGAGGAAGCCACCTTCTTGGTGCCATCCTGCTGCTGTCACTTCTGTGCTCTGGGCCAACCCAGATCCAGAAGTGAGCCTTTTCCTTTCATTCCCCAGCTGCCTTCCCAAGGCAGTGCCTCCTACGCCCCACCTCTCTCTGGTTCCTCCCCTCTCCTGGGACCACCCCGCCTCCACTTCCACGGCTCTGAAGGCCCAGCGTCAGGACTCTGGGTATTGTGGGCCTGGAGGCTCACACTTTACCCACGAGTAGCTAAATCAAGCTCTTTTTCCAAACAAAGTATTCTCTAAGGAACTGAGATGTCAGTTCTAAAGTACTACATTTAATATACACAAGGTTTACCATTAGCATACATTTAATATATATGGTATATAATTTTATACTTTATATTCTCTGTACACACACATTACATAATGCGCACAATATGTACAGCATAGGCATAAACCTATGCATATTTTATATATAAAAAATAGAACACATAAAATATGTCATTACATAAATACATGTGTTTAACCCTACTGTACACTACATATACACAGACATGCACGTATATGTGTATATATATATATAAAGTCCCACTAAACATATACTTGGGGGTTTGACACAGGGTTTCCTGTTAGTTCAGACTGGCCTTGAACTCACTCTGTAGCCCAGGCTGGCCTTCCAACTCATGGCGATCCTCCTGCCTCAGCCCCACAAATGCTGGGATTACAGGCGTGCGCCACCATACCCAGCCCACTGTACATAGTCATCTGCGTACATCGTAACTGCTTATATTATCAAATTGGTGAATTGTTGAGCTCCTGCCTCACTCTGTCATTTTTTATTATATTTACTTATTTTGCGTGCATGCGTGTCTGTACTTCTAGGGCCTCGTACATGCTGCCACTGAGCTACACCCCGCTCTTAATGTATTTATTATAAGATCTGAACAAAAACCCTGTATTATCTCATCTTCATTTCCTTTTCTCCTCTCTTGATGTCTGCATTGCCACAGATGCTCCTCTGTGACTGACACGCGTGCCATATGTCGACACAGTCTAGTTTAGGAAGTGCAGGGCTGAGAAGCCGGGTGTTCAGTGTGCAGGCTGACACCGGCACTGCCCCACAGTGTCATCTTGGGCCCCACAGGAAGGGCGGGTGGGAGCAGCCACGCCCACATGTGCTGAGCTGTGGCCCCCACAGACTACAGATGTGAGCCACCTCCCCACACAAGCATCCTTGCCCCAGGCCCCGCAGGCCCAGCCTCGCTCTGCTGTGCTGTGGCCACCTCAGCAGAATGAGCCAGGGAAGTCACTGTGGTTGAGAGAAACTGCTGGCTTATGGATTTTGTAAGAATTACAATTCGCTTGCTCTTTTGACTGTTGGTTCTGCTTAGGTGGCAGAGTGGCTGTCCCAAAAGAAGGGGCTCGGCCTTGTCTTGTGCCCGAAAAATGACTGAAGGAGCAGCACTAGGTCTGTGGAAACCACAGACTTTCAGATGACACCAAAAAATCCCCACACAGTGGAAAATTTCTGTCCACTAAAAAACAAAACAAAAAAAACTCAGAAATGCACATATGAGCAACATCCTCTTTAATCCTTGGAGGCTTTCTTAGGGAAGGCAGAGCTGCAATCACACCCGCGGAGGCAGCAGCACGGTTAACAGGCTGAGTTAATTTGGGACTTAGCAGCGCAGCAGTGCGTGGCCTTGGGTATCACGGGAGTCTAAACCGCCTGTGCCTGGAGAAGCAGCATTCGGGTGCCCCATGTCACACAGGTCACGGGTCACAAGGGCTGCCAATTCAACCCCAAAGACGGGCGGGCTGTACTCTTCGGCAGTTTTCTTCTCTGCAGGTTTGGCTCTCAGTTGCACAAGATGAAGATGCACCTCGCTGTGTAGCTCCCTGCCTCACCACATTTGGCATGAGGGCTTGATTCCTGCGCCATGCTTCCAAATCCCTTCATAGGCTACTGAAACTTGTGACTGAACTCTACGCTGAACACAGTTGCCCTGACTTTTGATGGGGTTAGATTTGGATAAGCCCACTGTAAGCTGAAAATATCCTAAGTAGAAATTGATTTAATACATGTGACATGCCAAGCATGATTGCTTAGGCCTAGCCTGCCTTAAACACGCTAGGAATACTTTACGTTACCCTGCAGCTGGGCAGAATCATCTAACACAAGGCCTATTTTATAATAAAATGTTGAATACCTCATGCAATTTTGTTTCCTTTCCTTTTGTTTTGCAGTGCTTTGGGACAGGGGGTCTCGAGACATAGTGCTTCCTGGCCTTGAACTCACAGCCACCCTCTGCCTCCGCCTCCTGAGTGCCAGGATTACAGATGTGCGCTTCCAAGCCTGGCGACTCATCCAAAGGAAGCTGGGGTTTCCCAGTGCTGGCTCTTTCCCCTTTCGGTCACATGCTGACGGGGAGCCGCTTCCTTTGCCCAGCCTCCCAGGAAAACGTGGCTCCGTGTACCACTGGCCTGGGAAAGCTCAAAGCTCAAAGGATGGGTTCTGGTGCACGCTGATGGCTTTCATAGCACCCTAAGGAGGAAAAGTTGGAAGTCAAACTACTTTAAGTTGGGGACTGTTTGTACTTTGCTTAAAACATTTTAAACCACGTGGAAGAGACAAGAATGATGACTGGATGCATTTGGAAAACTCCGGCCGTGTGTGTTGTAGTTTGGCTGCACAACAGCTGCACAGCTTCCTCCACGTTCGCTTGGCCTCCAAATGGACTCGAGGCAGAAAACCAAAGCACCGTCCTCCCAGATGCTGGTAAACGTGGTCTATATGTGGTATTCATGATTTTTTCAATTCACACATCAATTGTCTTTTCCGTGTACCACTGGGCCGATTTCACCGTGAAGCTCATGAAGGATGACCAGTCTGAACATCCTCAGCAGCGGTGTCCATGCCCAGGTGAAGTTGCAGTCACTGCTTTGCAGCAGTGGCGAAGTACAAGAACTAACTTCCCCCTGGAAAGCCTCCGCTGTAGAGTAACGCAGGTGGTCTTGGCCTCCCGTTTTAGTGATTCGGTTATGCAGTGGTTTTCTAGGAAATGGCTCCGATCCCTTGTGCACCTCTACATTTCTATAACAAGTTAGAGATGCATCACTCGTCAGGGGAAGACCGAGCTGTTCAGTTAAAAACCTTTAACGAGGTAAACCGGGCATGCAGGATGCAGCACTAAGACATCTCTGTCTCTTAGCTCTCCGGCTTCCCCGCCATCCTTGGAAAGTCCTTGCTTGTCCCACAGTGCTTCCTTACTCTTTCTGCTTAATGAAATCAGGTGATCGTAATGTATCCTGAGGCAAAAGTCCTTTTGTGCTTCGAAGTCTATGCATTGCACCTAGATCTAGTATTAATTCTCCATTTGGCTGAACACTGGAAAAGTATTCTCCAAGAATGGCAGACTGATATTGCAAGCAGGGGGCAAGGATAGACTATCTGACAAATGGTACTGAACACATCAGTAGTAAACATCATAGGGAAGCAAGATTTCAGGTGGCTTTAAGTGTTTTTCTTCATATTTCTTAATAATTATAGCTATGTGGTAGGGTACATAGCTAGCATGTATGAGGTCCTGGGTTCAATCCATAGCACCATAAAAATAAACATTATTACTGTTATTTTTATTTTAACAATGATTGTGAATTATTTATATAATCAGAAAGACTCAAAGCTATTTCCATTGTAAAAATAATACTATTAGAAAAGATGCTGCCTATATATAAATACATAAAACTAGAACCCTACTCAACACTCTGTTCTTAGATAACTTACAGATACAGCTATAGAAAATACATGAAACAGAAGGTATATATTTGTAATCCCAGCTACTTTGAAGGCTGAGGCAGAAGTTCAATGTGAGCTTGGGCAACTTAGTAAGACTGTTCAAAATAAAATTTGTAAAGGGTCAGGAATGTAACTCAGTGGTACAGGGCTTGTCTAGCATTCACAAGGCTCTGGGTTCAATGCCCAATACCACACACCCCAAAAAACAAAAATAGCTGCATATGAAACTAAATTTTTATATTATTAGAAGGAAGTATATAGATTGCTTGTATGACCGTGAGTTAAGCAGACTCTGTTAAGATAGAACATGAATCATAAAGGAGAGGATTTTTCAATTTGATTGTAATTTATAAATCATACCAATAAGATCCAGGTATGGTGGCACCCACCTGTGATTCCAGTGCTCGGGAGGCTGAGGCAGGAGGATCTCTGTGAATTCAAGACCAACCTGGACTACATAGTGAGTTCCTGGTCAGTCTGCACTACATAGTGAGACCCTGTCTCAAAAAACCAAAATCAATCAATCAATCATACCAAGAGTTAAAGCTTAACTGTAAAGTGATTTAAAAATAGGCCACGGCAAAGCATTAGCAGTCAACACACATAAGGGAAAAATTAGCAAGCAAAAATAAATTTATGGGCAAAAAAAATATAAATAGGAAACAAAAAAAAAGGAAGACAAAGTTACCGAAAAAAAAAAAATCTCACAAACACATGCAAGGCATACAGAGCAAACAGAGCACATACAGCCAGTCATTGGAGCACACTAACCAAAGCCCGGCCCTCTCTGGCCCATCTGTCCACCTCCCGGAGACTGCACTGAGCTGTTAGGCAGAAACTGGAAAACCAAGGTACAACACAAAGTCCGCGGCTGAGTCGCCGTCCTACAGTGGGTCTGCTCTTTCATCAGTGACTTAAGCCACCCATGGGGAGCAACTGTCCTACATGATCGGTGCCCTCTGAGTCGTGGTTCGTGGGTCTGAGCCAGGTCCTTGTGCCGATCGGCAAGCTTAAGAGCAGATCTGCTTAAAAAGTAAAACCGAATCGTCATGCAATAAAAGACGAGAAACAGAAACAAAATAAACCTCTGCCAAATTGTTCAGGCATTATTTGCATATGATTTAAAATCAAACTTTGTTTTAAAAAACCTTTTCTGTTAAACAAGAGAGGAGAAGGTAATGTTGTTTACTTTTGCCATGCCATAGCCAGGAGGGTAGGGGGGCAGGAGGCCAGAGCAAGGGGGCAGCTGTCCCTTGGGACTCGGCCGGAAGGCGCCTGGACAGGGGGGACCTCACCTTGGTGGCTTCCAGCTTCCCCCAGCTTCGCTAAAGGAAACCAAGCTCTGTGTTGATTATTTTATTTGTCAATATTCTAAAAACTATTGGAAAGTCTGCATAATTTAGAACTTGTCTTTTAAGGAGAGAAGCAATTTTCTTCTGAAAAAGTATAGCTCGATGTTTTCCTCCTCTAGATTTCCTTGGTCAGCCTAAGGGTATCATGTTGATACAAGCACTCTTAAGTGTTGTGTTTGTTTTCTCTTATTTGCAGTACTGGGAATTGAACCCAGGGCTTTTACATTGAGCTGTACCACCAGCCCTTTATATCTCGAGTCAGGGTCTCCCTAGGTCTCAAATTGCCCAGGCTGGGTTTGAACTTGCAATCCTCCTGCCTCAGCCTCCCAGAATTGTGGGATTACGGGCCTATAATGCCATGCATGATTTCATAAAAGTTAAAAAGCTACATGCCCCTAAAAGCACCTATGATTTTTATAGCTCCCCAACCTTCTAACAAGTTTAGCCCGATGTGTGTCCATCTTGCAAACAGAACATTTGCCCAGTCTGTGTACCATTCGCTCCCTGGAACACCTGAAGATACGTCCTCCACCTGGTGCTCCCGGCAGGGCCCTGGGATGGGGCTGACAGTGGACACTCACTGGCACGCCACCAGTGCCTACATCACAGGGGTCCCACACTGTGCCTGTCGCCCTGGCCCGAGAGGCAGCTGTCACCCAGATGCATGACCTTGGCAGACAGTGTGGCAGCTCATCCTCCGCTGCACCGCACCGCCTCTGGACCTAGCAGACTCAGGCACAGCATTTTCCTCTCTCTGTCCATCACCATGGAGTAGGTGCCAATTCCTAGCAGGGAAGACGTGACACACCCTGCAGACCCAGCTCCCCCTCCTCGCCTGCTCCCGGCAGCCCCTCTTCTCCAGGATGCCCAGAGTGTGCACACACACACACACACACACTCACACACACTCGTTCCAGTGCCCTAGGGGTGCCAGCCTTCTTACCGTCTCTAGCCATGACTTCCATCACCCCACTTCCTGTGCCCTCATGACCGGAAGTGGTGCCCCGACCTCAGCCTCAGCCTCCGATGTCGTGTTTCCCTCATTAAAGTCCTCCCACAGCTTTTGTAAAAGGGAAGGTGACTGAGAGGTGGGAGGAGGTGAGGGGCGTGAAGAGGATGAAAACAGCCGAGGGGACCCATCGTCCCCATCGTGCTCCTGAGGAGATAACGTTGTGAGGCTGGTCTCCCAGAAATGGGGAGCGGGGGCTCGAAGTGAGGACCCCCACTCCAAGGGCCCCACTCTGGGTCCCCGTGTAGAGGACCTCGGTCTTGGACTCAGTCTCCTCCTGCTACTTAGGCCTGAGTCCAAGACTTGTTTTGTGTTCAGAACCCAAGTGTCCCTCAGGATGAGGCCACGGGTCCCACTGCTCACTCTCGGGGAGTGGAAGCCCCAGGCCACCCTGTCCCCCTCTGCCTGGAGCCCAGAACCCAACAGCAGCCTGAACCCGCGGGCACGGCCTCTGCCACCCAGCACCAGCCTCCTCCTGCAAGTCAGACCACTGCAGCCAGCTGCTCCTGGCATGACAAGCCTGAGCTCAGGATCTCCCGCCTGGGAGCCAGGCAGCTGACAGCACTGCCCCCGCCACCCACCTCCCCCGAACCCCACTTAACCCAGCAAGTCTGGCTCGTCCCTGCACTGCCTGAGCAGGGTGACTTCAGAAACTCCCGGTGAGACTGCCTTTTCCTTCCACATTGCCTCATCCTCTGGCTTCCGGTGTTGGCTTTTCCCAGAAGACAACTTTGACAGGAGGATTTGAGACCAAGAGGTTTATTTTGGGGGTGAAGTGAGTGGTTTCCCCCATGAGCACCTGCATGACCCCACTGAGCATCTCTGAATTACCCCATGCACCTGGGGGCCCCCTCCTTTCCCCGTGCTCATCAGTGGAGCTCTCGTGGTGTAGCCGGCTGCCAGGGCCATCATGCTGAGCAGCAAAGCTGCCATCTTGGAGACTCTGCAAGCCTCGGAGGAAGCGCTCAGGCCAGCAATGGGCTTCCCAGGTTCCTTACGCTGGGCTCAGGACTTGCACGTTAGAGCCCTGCCGAAGTTGCTGACAGCCCCCAGCCCCTCCTCCGGGCACAGGGGGGTCCTCAGAGGTCTTCCTCACTCTTTACCAACTCCAGAATTACAGTGGATCGTTCTCTCCTTGGTGAGCCTGCCCCATCATCTGAAAGAGCATGAACTAGGTGCTATGGTGGCCAATCAGCCCAGGGGTCTTTTGCTCAGTTCATATGGAAATTATGGCTCAGCAAAGTGCAGTTCTGTTAGCGGGCCTGATGTCACCAGATGCCAACGGGTGACGCACCCAGCCGCTGCCAGCTCTCACCTGCCAGCGCCAGCTTGCGCTGCACACCGTAGATGAACCCTGTTGGGCGCTGGTCACTGCTGATGCTGGCCACCACCTGGTCTCTGCTGCCAGTCACTGGAGCTCCTCGGTGTTAACAGCTCTGAGTGTTTCTTCGTCTTTGGAAATGACCTCTCTGTGCTCCTCAGGATACAAATCTCAAGGGAATTTAGAGGACTTTTGGAGCCCACACTACCCGAGAAATAAATCATGAACAGATTTACAGGACCTGCAGGCTGGAAGCCAGGAGATGCCCTGAAAAAGCGAGCTTTCCCTCTTCCTTTTTTACTCCATTCAGGCTGTAAGCCTATTGGTAGGGGTCACTCACACGCAAAGTGCGTCTTCTGTCTTCAGTACTCCCTTCAGCCACACCCAGAACTACGCTAACCGGTTAGCTGTGCATTTCTTACTCGAGCTGCAACAAGGGTTACTTATGACACCCTCCTAGACTAAAACCCAAGAAGCCCCTGAGCAGTGCTGCTGCTTATGCCGCAGCTTGAGGGCCTGCGTCAGTGGGGGTGAGGGCCAAACCGCTCCTCAGAGCCCTCTCTCCAGACCTGCAGCAGCATCGGATGCGTGGGGGCGGGGGCGCACTGCCCGGCTGGCCGCACCCACGCTGGAGTGAGGAGTGGCAGTTTCACAGCAGGGACCACACACACACACACACACACACACAGGGCAAAATGAGAGGTGCTTCTTGGTGTCTCACTGTGAAGACATGAGTACCAAACACTCCTCCTGCTCTCAAGCCACAGGCTCTGCTGGGCAATTCCATCGTGCACCCTTATTCTTTCCAGGCGGCCTGTGGGAGAAGAACTAAACTGATAGAGTTGCTCAAGAGCCTTTCTAGCTCTCAACCCACGGGTGCAGAAGTGAAGGTGGGGCGAGCCTGGGGTTAAACCGGCAGAATCGCAGCGACCCACTCTGAAAGTCCCCCAGACGGCGCTTTTCATCCTGCATGGTGGGACGGCCGGGAGGACCGGGCTGCTCTGGATGGGTGACAGCTTGCTGCCTAACAAGTCACCCAAACCTCAAAGCTTAAAAGCCCAACACCTGCATTGTCTTCATTTCTGTGAGGCAGAGACCCACACACAGCTTTCTGGGCCCCATTCTGTCTTTCACAGGGCCAAATCACCTTGGCAGCCCCAGGCAGGCCTTTGCAGAAGAATCTGCCTCCCAGCTCACACGGAAGTCAGCAGTATCCAGCCCTCCACAGACCCGGGCCCACTTCCGGCGTGGCTGTGACTGGCCAAGGGCCACTCAGTTCCATGCTTCTCCGGCACAGCTGCATGCGAGCCAAGAAGGCAAGAAGCAGAATCAGTCTTCTCCAACCTCACTGTGCGATGGGCATCACTTCACTCACCCACCCCTTCGCCATATTTACTGTTAGAAACAGCTCCTTAGGTGCACACCCCGGGGGAGGTGGTTGCTGAGTGAGCCCACCAATCCAGGAAGCAGATCACCGCGTTCATCATTTTGAATTCTGATGTTCCTACCACAACACGACTACTTGGAAAATTGCACTACAAAAAAATAAACTTCAGGTGTCAGAGGGGGCCACCCTTAAGGGAAATTTCATCCTCCCTGGGGGACAAATCTACCAGGAATTCAGTTCTGTCCTGATGGCTGGACTGTCCTAGGAGTGAGACCATATCCTTTACCTCAGCAACTCAACACTTAGTGGAGCTGCCTCAATAGCTGAAAGGAGCTTGGAGAGCCTGAAGTGGATGGGATGGAGGAATGGTGGAGAGACAGAAAAACTCTCACACTCCTCAGACACCCTCTGTCCAGCAACCAGGGTATGTGGTGCTGGGAATTGAACCCAGAGCCTCAGGCATACTAGGCAAATGCTCGAATGCTGTCCCACAGAGCCGGGCCCTCAGCACCAGGGTACAGGTTTAACGTAACATGGAATTTAAAAGTGGCCACAGAAAGGGGAAATCCACTATTTCACTACCCATTTTTTGTTTTGTTTTTTTTTTAATTGAACTGGTGTCAACAGGACTTTCCCCATGTTGGCCCTGGGTGTCTTCATTCTCAATCATATTTTTCAAAATGCTAATCTGAGAAAAATCTATATCTGAACAAATAGAAACTGTTCCAAGCAAAATACTCCATAATGTCAGGAGTCTTCACAAGGCCTTGGGCAAGTGGGATTTAGAATTTAGGGTTATCTGGAGATGTTTCATAGAAAGAGCTGAGGTACTGCGAGAACTCTAGGGAGCTGTGCTGTGCTGTTGTGGTTTGTATCTACAAGTCCCCAAAGCCTTCAGTGCTCACAGGCTGCGCTTTGGCGGTGACAGTCAGGGGCCTGATGTCGCCAACTTGTGAGGAGACAGGGTAGGCTCAGAAGAGATGGGGTGGCTGGGGCTGTGATATGGAAAGGTGTGCCTCCCCTCCTCACCCTCCCCTGCTTTCTGACCACCATGATGTGAGCAGCTTCCCTGCCACCAAGCCACGTCTCTTTCTTCCTGCCAACCACGGACCGACACTTCTGAAACCGTGAGCCCAAATGAACCTCTGCTCCTTTGAGTTGTGTTGAGTCTTAACAATGCAGACAGTGACTAACACATACAGGGATTTGGAGCAGCGGTGGGGCAGAAGAGGGAATCCATGTGAAGCCCTGTGCAGATTCTTCCCTAGACCAGGACAGCTACCAGGATTTGGCTTCAAAAGCCTGGGGCTGCAGTAGGTGTTAGGAATGTAAGCTGGGTGTGGTGGTGCACGCCTGTCATCCTAGCACCCTGGGAGGCTGAGGCAGGAGGATTGCAAGTTGTAGCTCAATCTGGGCAATTTAGTGAGACCCTTTCTCCAAAAAAAAAAAAAAAAAAAAGTGCCGAGAAGGTAATGGTTCAAAGGCCTGCTGTGATCCCCAGTAGTGAAAAAACAAAATGCGATCCAGGATTGGGAGGTAGCTCAGTAGTTGAGTGCCCAGCACGTGAGAGGCCCTGAGCAGAAGGCACACACTGTTTTGTCATTTGCCTCAGATGAAATGCTTGGTAGAAAAGGAAGTTTATTCATCAAGAGAGATTACTACTTAGTTTTAAAACTGATGCACATTCTCTCTTTCTCTCCCCTTACTTTCCTTCTTTCTATTCCTTCTTTCCAACATACATAAATGCTGTCTCCCTGGGAAATGCCCGCAAAACACCAAAGCTTTTCGGAGCCATTCTTATTTTTAGACCCAATCAACATTCGAAAGGGTAACCCCACGCGCAAAACCAGACAGCACTTCCACGGGCTTGAAAGGATATTTCGATAATTGCTTTTTATAACTTTTCTCACTTGGCTATCTGCAGCAGCTGCTGCTGAATACACCCGTTAGCTGAATTCCACACGCGTATCTGGGGAGGACGTCCGCCCGGCCGCTTCCTCTCCTCTTCAGCCCTGGCCAGGCCTGCGTGTGCACAACGTCAAACTGGCCCAACATATGCCCCCCTCACAGGGGTGGTCCAAGAGAAAGTTAAAAGCAGATTTTCTTTTCTTTGGAGAAGGTGCCTGCCATTTCCTTTATATCAAGGAGGAAGGATTTCCTGATTCTACACACAAAAGAGTTTTGTGGAAAGTCTCACAGCCACTAACAGGACCACCTTGGATCTGGTCTTCCCTTGGTTTGGGAGTTGCCATTTCCTTTATATCAAGGAGGAAGGATTTCCTGATTCTACACACAAAAGAGTTTTGTGGAGTCTCACAGCCACTAACAGGACCACCTTGGATCTGGTCTTCCCTTGGTTTGGGAGGATTTACGCCGCGTGTGTCGGTGCTGGCGGCCCTCGTGCCGGTGCCAGTAGATGACTCAGTCAGGCCGTGTACTTTGTACGCATGACAAGGGGGTTCCCAAGAACTACACGTTTTGCAAAACAAATCTCTTAAGTAAATAGTGGAAAACGATAGTTTATTTTAAGCCCTTTGAAAAGTTGGAAAATGATGCAATCGGAAAGAGCCCATCTGTTTTTAGTCAGCTTTTGACCTTTGACTACGTAAATACAAGAAACACATGCGCTAGAGCCAGGGCCAGGCCCAACTACTGCCCAGATGGACAGAAGGAAGCTGCCATTCAGGCTGACGGACATGGAACAGGACACTCGGTCATTTTCACTGGCGCGGCTGCTCAGTGCCTGGCAATCTCAGTACAGGGCTTGTTTTTCTTTCGTTCTGAACCTTGCAGAGGCCCTGGGTCAGGTGTTATGACATGTAACAAGATGTAAGAAGGGCTTGTATCTCAGGCCAGCCTCTGTAAAGAGGAGACTGCACCTGCTCTAAAATGCTGATGGCAACCTGGGTATGGTGGTGTACATCTCTAATTCTAGCACATTGGGAGGCTGAGGCAGGAGGACAAAAAGTTTGAGCCCAGTCTGGACAACTGAGAAACTTGGCAAGACAACAAACAACAAAGCCATGACAAAGGTACTACAGCTAAATGAAGCCCAAAGAGGCTCACCAGCCATAAGTCACAAAGCCAGAACACAGTAGAGAGCATCTGAACCCTGGCAGTTTGTTTCTAGAGCTGTCCTCTTATCCACTGTGACATGGATCCCCATGAGACAGAGGGACGTGGGGACAATGAGAGGTAAGAATTCCTTCCCTCCTTTGGGATGCTGTCATCTGCATGTGATGCTTGGAACCACTGCAGCTATTTTGAGACCACGATAGGAGTCATGGCTGAGTACAGTGGAGCAGAAGAATGGAAGGCTGTTTGGCTGTGAGGACACAGAGTAGCTGAATTAATCGGAACTGCTCTACCTCAGGGGTTCTCCTGTTGGTTTGAACACACATACAAATAACCACGATTCCAGTGGAAACATACCGCCCTTTTAGACAGGCAGAGTATACGCATGGTGTGTACAGTCTTGATTCAGTCAAGAAATCTTTCCTGAGTGGCATCCACATGCCAGGCATAGTGCAAGATGGGATGGCAGGTGTTGTACCCACAGAGGTTGTAACCTGCCAGCAAGCTGGATGGAAGTAAAGGCAGGTGTATTTGGGGAGGATTAGGAGGGCGGAGAAGGCCCTGACACAGTCCAGTGACAGCAGATTTCAAGAATCCCTGCCATATTAGCCTCCATCCACTTGTAAGTTTGTATTTAATTTATGACATTTTGCTTTAAGTTGCATAAGAATCGTAAGACCTTGCCCGGTGTGGTGGAGCACACCTGTAATCCCAGCACCCCAGAGGCCGAAGCAGGAGGATCACTCAAAGTTCCAGGCCAGCCTGGGCTACATAGTGAGCTCAAGGCTAGGTTGAACTACATAGCAAGACCCTGACTTAGAAAAAGAGAGAGAGAATTGTAAGACCATTAAGTGTATAAGTGTATTGGGGGCATTATATATATTTAGGTAATTTTATAATGAAATGTAGGCTGATTTTGAAGATGTAAACTGATACTCAACACAGTGCAGAAAAAGGGAACCAAGGCTCTGGGCTTCCCTGTTTGGCAGCACCCCCGTCTTGGGTGTCAGGATGCGTCAGATATGATTCATAGTGACACAGCCATTATGCGGGCAGAGACCACCACAGGGACAGAGAACGGACACCAAGGCCCTGCACCTGGCACTCACGAAAAGCACGACCTGTGTTTTCTCCTAAGACAGATGGGGCCTTAAGAGTGGTTTTTGCAGAAAGCCCTGACTTCCCTTGGGCCTCCAGGGGCCCACCAGGTAGCAAAGCTGGCTCTTCACTCTGTGAAACTGGTCTCAGTGCTGTATCGAGGCATTTCAGTCATTTAGGGATAATGATCCACCAGACCCTGGCTGGATTACTTAAAATCTGGTCTTCTGTAAGCATTCTGGGAGGCTGAGGCAGGAAGATCCCAATTTGAGCCTGGGCAATTTATTGATTTTTTTTTTTCCCCCCTGGGGATTGAAATTGGGTCCTTGCACTTGCAAGGCAGGCCACCGAACCACTGAGCTAAATCCCCGGCCCATATCGATAATTTGTTTCAAAAAATAATAAACATAAAACGGGCTGGAGATGCTTTTGTGGATGAGCCAGTCTGATTCTGCTCAGCGTGGTCCCCTTCAGCTACTGGCTGGGCTGCAGTCCCTCCCTTCCCATCTCTTACCTTCCAAGGGTGTTGGCTGCGGATTTAGCTCAGTGGCACTGTACCTGCTCGGCAAGCACAAAGTCCTGAGTTCGATTCCCTGGTACCAAAACAACAACAAAAAAACCTTCCAAGGGAAGCTGTGCCTCTAAATTCTTAATTCCATGATCGTGAAAGGAAGGAGCCACGCAGGCCAGGAACAGCAAGGGCTGTACTGGAGCGTCGAGGAGTGTTTAAACCAAAGGGCCTAAGCCTTTAAGACCCCCGTGCCACTGTGAAAGGCTGGGATGCTCACAAGTTTATTAAAGTAGAGGAACGGGCGAGAGGCAAGGGCACTAGGGGTGTCTCGGGACAGGAGGAACCCAAAACCCAGCCCTCAGGCCTACGGCCTGCTGAGGTTTCCAGAGGTGACCGAGCAAACACGGAGAAGGAAGTGGCTTTTCGAGTTTAGTCATGGACAACGCCTGGCGCACACACAAGTGCCAAGGCCAGCGGTGACCACCCCGCAGCCCTGCCGGCTGGCGCCAACCTCGCGTCCTTTACTGCCCACTCTCTAATATTTGCACGCGCATCCCAGACTCAGTCTCACCCGTGTGCCCTCCATCCAAAGAATTGGAGCCCAGGCGCCCTGGGTCTACGCCAGGCTCGCGAGGCGGCAGCCTCTGGGCCTTAAATTCTGTGATTGGTAAAGATTTACAGTGAGCTGTAGAGGTCTTGTTTATTTGTTTTCAGGGATTGAACCCAGGGTCTTCGCACTGAACTACATCCCCAGCCTTATATAGGGTCTCACTGCATCTCTAAATTGCCCAGGCTGGGCCGGAACTTGCAATCCTCCTGCCTCAGCTCCGCAGAGTGCTGGGATTACAGGCGTGGACATCAGCCTTACCCAGACTCTACCGGAGGGACGCTCGACCCATAAACCAGGTCGGCGTTGCAGCCCGCAGGTAACCACGGAGCACGGTGAGTTGGGGGCTCCTCAAACACCCGTGAAGGAAGCGCAGTCGCCTGCGAGGTCTTGGGAATCCGGACGCTCCTTGCCCCGCCCTCTCCTCGAAGGCTCCGCCCCCGCGTCCCCGTCCCCGCCCTCTCCCCGAAGG
>NW_022900942.1:66703110-66725941 GCF_012274545.1 Fukomys damarensis
TGGTCCTGGGGGCCCCTCCGGGCCCAGAGACGCGCGGCCAGACCTGGGCTTCCCGCTCTGCATTTCCTGTAGGAAGCGCTCGGTGGATAACCACCAAAGCGCCGTCCAAGGGCACCAAGGACGCCCGCGCCCCTCCCCCCCGCGGGATCGCTGGGTTTTATGGCCTCCGAGGTCCGAGTCCGTCTCTGCGAAAAGCTGAATCACAGAGAGCGCGAGACACTTGGCTTAACCTTAAAACGGAGGTGTCAGGAAGGTGCTAACGGGGCCCTTGCTGGAGAGAAGCCTGGTTTGCGGTCGGTTGGTTTGCTAGCAGTGAAACAGGTTGAGTCGGCTGTCGGTGGGCTTACTTTCAGATAAACCCCATCCTAGGTTGAAAATTTTAAGTTGAAACCTTACCCAGTATACCTAACCTGTTGAACATCATAGCTAAGCAACACAGTACCCTGTAGAGTATTGGTTGTTCACTCTCATGACTGAATTGGTGTGTTTGCTTGAAAGTCCTGTTGCCGTTTTGTTTTTAGTTCTCCTTTCCGGAGTTGCTCAAGAGTACTGAGGGAAACTAGTGTGTGGTGAAAGTCTAAATTTGATAGATGCTACTAATAATAGAGTGTGCCGGTGTGAGCAGAGACTATGGAGTGCATGAAAGAGATGGAGGGTCAGCGTTGTGGAGGGAGAGAGGAGGAGGTTAACCTGGTTGTGGCCGGTGAGTGGGAGGTGTGTTGCGGGTGCAGGCAGCCGAGGGTGCAGGGACAGTAAACGCGTGGTAGGATAGAGAAGGAACATCCATCCTGGAAAGGGTGGTGAAGAGCGTTTCTGAAGGCTTTGGCAAATATCTTACCACAGGGCCCAAATTCTGTTCTGTAAGCAGCGTTTCATGTAGGAGAATAGCGTAACCAGGTTGAATACAGTACTGCCACCTTACCCACTGTAATTTTAGTACAGAATCTCCGAGTTTGCTAACAAGTAAAGATAGGGAAACGTGATCCTACAATGACTTCTCTGCACAAGGAAAGGTTACCTTGTGGATCATTTACTAGGCCTCCTCATTTGTACAAGTACTTGACATATCTGGATTATTTCTGGTGGAGAAGTAACTGGGATTAAATTGCAGAATTTTGTAGTTATGATGGTGAGCGGAAAACTTAATTTTATCACAGCAGTAAAAGTTTGCGATCTTGGGGGGAAATCAGGAAATGCTACTCATAAGTTAAGGTTCTGAGCTATGAGTTATAACATAGAAAAGTGATCTTATTATCAGCATCAGTTTAGCATGCTATTATAGTAAAATCCAGACAGAATACTTGAAAATGGTAGACTATCGGAAATAGAACATACATACCCTTTGCTTTATTTTAATTAGAGTATAATACACATTTAGTATTGCACAGATTTTAGTCCTTCGCCTCCAGAAGAGCGTAACAAAGGTAGAAAAATGCCCAGATGGTAGCTAAAATCCAGTGAGGGCCTTAGCTTCTATGTAAGGATAGACTTTAAAACTTTTGACTGCCTGACAAGAGAAGGCAGGCTTGATGTATACATGTTAGAGATTGTCTAAAAGATAGCTAGCCTTTTTCTCAGTTGGCTGCAAATAAAGGAAAAGGGTGTTTTTCAGTTGCCTGACCTTCGTCTTGTCTTTCTCTTGAGGTTATGGATTCTGTCAGTTTTGTCTAACAGCTGCTTGCTTGTCCCTTAAATTCTCCCAGCTAAATACACCCTTTTTTAATGCAGAGTGTAACAGACCAAAATGTGAGCTGAGCTGGATGAGTCCTCCAGAAACTTGAATTAGGCCTACAGCAAAGGAGGAAGGCCTTTTCACCATCTCTGCGAAAGACACTGTTGTTCAGGTTTTACAGATGAGGAAACTGACTCTGGAGCTGGGTTTTATCCTTGTTGCTGGATTCTCTCCATATCTAGTATGTTTATGAACATTACCAATTCGATACGTCGCAATTTCAGAGATGTTAGAATGTGGAAAAAACATTTTTTTATAGAAGCAATGAAATGAACATTTCTTGTACTGGAGCATGTTTAATGCTGATTTTCTTTCAACCACAACTGTCATCAGGAGGGTAAAATTAATTTGATGACATTATACAGGATATTTTGGATTGAGAAAGGGATTAGCTGAAGACAAAGTAATGCACAGACATGAAATAATGACGGACAGGAAAAGGACTAAACACTGTTCGTTGTTACAGACTTAAATCTTTTATATAAATATGCTACAAAACAAACAGTAAGCGAGAATATATAATAGTAGGGCTGAGTGTGGTATCACACAACTGTAATCCCAGCACTTGGGAGGTTGAGGCAGGAGGATCATCAAGAGTTCCAGCAACCTGAATTACATAGTGACACTGTCTCTCAAAAACACACACAAACAGTAACTGTAAACAGGACAGATTCTAGAGTAGGCCTCCAAGGATATGTAATATATGCGAGATATGTCATAAAGAAAGGAGAGCTTGGTTCTCCGCCCTAGACAGTTTCTGTTGCTGGTTTCTTGTGTCTCTGTGAATACCCATATTTTGATGGAAAAATGAGTAGGACATGGAAGCTGGCATATTTCTGCATTTCACTGACTTTCTTGTTAAGAAATGTGTAGGGGTTGAGATTTTGCTCCATTTGTAGGTTTAACCAGTTAACCCACGAAAGCTTCATGGGTGCTGGCAGGGACCTGGGGGGTCAGAGATGGGGGCCAGGACTTCCTGGTGCGGCAGGCAGTGTGGGCTTCACTTCCCTGGTTTCCTTGGACACTTGATCCCATAGGTGAGACACGGAGTGGCAGCCTAGGTGGGTGCTGGGTGGCACCTGGGCTCGAGGGTCCCAAAAGACGTCCAGGTTTTGCTTGCAGGGGGAAGGGGGAGTGCTCTACAGAAACCCCAGAAAGCTGGTCTAGAGTAAAAGCATGGGTCACCACCTCTGCTCAAAAATGTGCAGAAGTTACAAACAGCACTTTTGTCTCTCCTTACCACTCTTTAAGTAAAAGAAATTTATTATGTGAATTTCAGAGACCAGGAAGTAATGTCATTTTTCAATCATCTAAATTATAATTTCACCACAAATATTCACAGCTGTATGTGGATATAAATAAAACAATTATGTGCAAATGCCAGACACTCAGTAATTTATTCTGACGGTGACTCCTTGTTAAAGTCATCTATAAAGCACAATTTTTATTTTGTTGGTATGGTTGGGTTTTTTGAGACAGGATCTCACTTTTAGTTCAGGCTGGCCTTGAACTATGTACATGCCAGACTGGCCTCAAACTCACAGCAGTTCCAGTTCCCGTGCCTCAGCCTCCCAAGTGCTGGAATTACAGGCGTGCTCCACCACTCCTGGCTAAAGCACAATTTTTTAAAAATCTGTCCAGTTTTTAAAAAGTAGTTTGAATGTTTTCTGGTTACTAAAAGTTTATCCTGTGTCAGCTAATAATGCTTTAGCAGGTTATGTAGTGCTTTCAAAGAAACTTCATTACTTAAATTTCAAAACAGTCCAATAAAAAAAGTCCATTTCATAGGGTACAAGAATTGGACCTTAAAATTATTAAGTATCTTGTGCAGGGTCATACAGTAAGTGGGACGCTATTAGAACTTAGCTGTTCTCCTGTGTCCACAGTTACAGGTCAGTAAGTGAATACCTCTGGAAAAGCCCCGTACACACTGCACAGGCCTCAAAGATGGCTCCCGAGGTGACTGGAGCTCACATTTGAAACGGAAGTACCCGATCCATGTTGATTCAAAACCCAAGCTCTCTTAAAAAAACTGTCAATGTTTAATTTGATACACAGGGAGACGATGTTTTGTTTCATATCCAGTGAATGTTTTATTTAAGTTAGATTTTTTTTAGGTTTGTATATCCTTGCTAAATAGGAAATTCAAAAAATAAAAACACTTTGTCTTTTATGATCTCATTATAATACAATTAATTTATAGCTTTCCAATTTTTTCACTAGTGCATTTAATTGGGATGATAGTTTATGTGTTGGGTTTTTGTTTTAACCATAGAATTTGTAATTCCAGGTGTAATTTTGGCATCAGTACTTTTTTTTACATCATTTTTTAGGATTTTTTGTTTTGTTTTGGTTGGCTACATATCAGGAGTGATCGAAACATGGTTAAACATTTTTTTAAAAATACAATTTATTTCCTATCAAATGGCAAAATTTTGTTTTATTTATTGGGAGAGGTCTGAGACAGGGTCTCACTATGTAGTTCAGGCTGGCCTTAAACTCACTGTGTAGCCCACACTGGCCCCAAATTCAAGGAGATCCTCTTGCCTTAGCCTTCTAAGTACTGGGCTAACAGGTATGTGCCACCATGCCCAGCTCATGTAAAAAATTTTTCCATCAGTACACGTATGCAGTATATAATGACCACATTCATTGTGGTGAATTGGTACATGTACATAATACATGCCCATTCTTTTTGCCCCCTTCCTCTACACTCCCCTAAATTAAAAAAAAATTATTATAGTAAAAGCTGCATTTCTATTAATCCCCTGAAAACAGTGCCCCCAAAATTTCAACATACTTATTCCATCATTCTTGACCCTTTTTGATCCAGTGCTAGAAGTCCTCTTTTGTGAGTGTCTTTTATAAGGTACCATCAAAAAGATCTTTAATGCTGCCTCCCAGCACCATGGGAGGCTCACAGAAACACTGGTATGTGTTTGTCCACCTTACTTACCAGATCTGCTCTTCCCCAAAGTAAATGACCATGAAAGGGAAGTGTTTTGAATCAGCTGAGAACATCAAGTCAGTCATGACAGTGCATCTGAAGACATGAAAGAAGCTGGGCGTGGTGGCGCACGCCTGTAATCCCAGCACTCAGGAGGCTGGGGCAGGAGGATCACTGTCAGTTCGAGACCAGCCTGGGCTACATAGTGTGTTCCAGGTCAGTCTCAACTACATGATGAGACCCTGTCTCAACACCCCCCAGCCCAAAAAAAAAAACCCATGAGAGTATTTCCAGAGCTGCTTCAAAAAGTGGCAAGAATGATGGGCAAAGTTTGTTCTAAGTTAGGACAGGTATTCTGTAATAATTTTAACACCCACTGTATATTTCGATAGCACCTTGTACAGACAAAGGCACAAAGGCATACTAAGCCCAGAGGACAGCCTCTCAGGATTTACACAACTCACTGTTTCTAAAAACAATTTTAAAAATATTCTCAGCTAAATCGATGGTAGTAGCAATAGTCTTCTAAATTTTAGTTTCAGTTTTTGAAAGCTTTTGTTGATACTGTTCTTCTAGTATTGACTAGAGATTATAGCCCTTTTTTTTTTTTAATCTTTGTCCAGGTTCTGCACAGAGAGATTAGAGATAGAGGCCTAACTTCATGTTTAATTTCACAGATTAAGCTTGGGAGAAATTGAAGGCTTAAGAACATAACCATCTCCTTTTTTAATATGTCACATGTTCTAAAGAAGTTAGATGTAAAACACAAAGAACATAAAGAATATAACACCTGTATATCTACCATGTGCCCAGGGAAAAACAAAAACACAGTTGAAGCCCCCTTGGGAACCTCTCTCTGATTGTATTGTCCCCACGGTTACCTGCAAACTATATATATCATGCCCATATTTGTACTTAGGTTTCACATTCTGTGTCTGAGTACTTTCTTTTTGCTAAAGTGTTTCATGGAAATACTAATTGGGCTAGGGAAAGGGTTAAATATGTTACTGTTGTATTACTCTTTCCTCTCTAGCCTGTTGGCCTTTGAATTGCCCAACTCTTTTGTCAGTTCCTGCTTGGTTTAATCCAGTCTACTGCCATTTGGTTGCAGAACTCAGAAACTGTAGGACTGAGGGATTATTGAATTGTTTAGGGTGGGAGGGCAGGAGTAGAGGGGAGGAGCAAGGGAGCAGAGCAGTGCGGTGCAGTGCCATGCCGTGCCGTGCAATGGAGAGAGTAATCTGATTCTTTCCAGAGCTGCTGCATGTTGTCTGTACAGCATCATAAGTAGACTACTGAGACTACCTGTGTGGCAGGAGTTTGTACTACTTGAGTAAGAAGGATACTGTTGGCTCATTTGTTCATAGTGTCTGACTCATTTGTACAGAATGAAAACATACTTACAAAGGTCCACGTTAAATGAAAGCTGGCATCCAACTTGATTTGGGCAAAAGTGAAACGCGTGACCTTGATGGTACATGAATTCTCCAAGTGCTAGTTAGCTGAGTATAGTCGAGAGGAGATCTGCACTGTGGTCCTGGTTCTTCCAGACTGTGGCCTTAGGTGGGTTAAAAGCCTTGCTTTTGGATCTCCATTTCTTCATGTCTCCTGAAATACAGAAATGGGTGAGGGTGTAGGGTAGTAGACTGTATCTCTTAAGATTTTTTTACTTCTGTAACTTCATTCTGTTGTTTTAAGTTGTAAATCTTACACTTTAAGGGTTGTGACTAATCTTAAAATTTTAAACTTTAGGGAAGACAGATAAGGAATTTGCATAAGACAGCTGTGCAAAATGGTGCTGGAGGAGCCTTATTTGTGGTAAGTAATTAGATTTCTTCATAATGAGAATTGGACTGAATCCACTAATATCTAAAATATTTTGAGCTGAGCATATAGCTTAGTGGTAGAACACTTAGTATGCAGAAGGCCTTTCATTCTATCCCCAGCACTGGGGAGAAAATACTCTTTGGTATATGCTGGCCACTGTGGGAATTTATAGCTCATCGAATTACACATTTCAAAAGATTTGTGGTTCCATCTGAACCTGTCATTTAAATTGGCACCAGGGAAACTTTGAGAGTAAGAATTTAGATACTGCTGTGGTGAAATTATTGCAAGCCTTAACCTGATTTTCATTACTTTGGGTTCTTAAAAATCAGAGTCATGTCTGTCTGCAGGTCCCAAGGCTATAACTTGGTAAGTAATAACATGGCACTAGTTTGAAAGTCAGAGATTTTAGTAATGTAGTGAATGAATACACCGGCAGTTGATTTTTATGTTTCCAGGTTTTATCTATAGGTAGAAGTCTGTGAACTTCCAAGTTTAGTTACACAGTTTGGTAAGGACTAGACAACACATCCATGTTTTCTGAGATGATGTATTTTCAGGGATCAGCCTAATGTTTAAAGGTGATGCAGTAGATCTGTATGATGACTTAGTGGTGTAAGTAGTAGCTTTCAGCTTTATTTCCTTTGTCTAAAACATTATCAGACTGGCTACATATTTGAAGTTATTGTCCAGATTTTCCATATTGCTTCCTCTTGATGTCCTTTTACAAAGCAAAACTGAGAGAGCATATCAAGAAATTCAGTTCTGTATTTACCACACATAAGAAACACTGATGTGTTAATCTCAGTGTGAGTCAATTTCCTGTTGACTTGCCATTTCTTGTCAGTTTTTGAAGAGAGTTTGCTCTGCTCTTTAAAGTAGAAGAAAGAAAGAAGCTTCTTCGTGTTGCTGGTTTTGATTTGTGGAAAATTTGTGGGGAAGACATGGTGCTTTGTAATTCCCTAAAGTAGTGGGTCCTTTAACCTTTTTGGATCCTGGATTCCTGAGACTGTTTTGGAAAGATGTACATGTGTTCACACTCCAAATTTTGTGTCATAATTTCATGAGGCTTCCAAAAATTGATAATATTCAGTAACTGAGTAAGAAAATATTATTCCTGATTAAGTTGGATAACACTTAATTTGCTCTTATTTTGGAACTAAAGCTTCTGTAACACATTCGTGATGGGGCCAGTTCATGTGTCTGGCTGCAAGGCGGCTTGAACTACCAGTTGGTATGCATACAACTGTCCCATACCAGTGATACAAGCTGCATGATGCACAGTGATGCATGTACCACCTGTGGTCCCAGCTGGTGGGAACGTGTTCATCTTCCTAAAACTGTTGTAAAGTTGGATTTCGGCCTACTTTGGTAGGCATTCATCAACAGTATTTTAGTCACTGTTTTTGATGGAAGGATAGATTGGCATAAGTCATGCTGGAATTAAATTGGAGAGATTAAATGGTTGGTAATAATACAGTAATGAATAGTGCTTACTCACATTTTTGATAGTTTTAGAAACCTTTTATCTTCTTTGTTTAGCACAGAGATACTCCTGAGAATAATCCGGATACTCCATTTGATTTCACACCAGAAAACTACAAGGTATGACTAAATTAACATAATTAATTACAAGATATTTAGTATCTTCTAGATAAATAAAATAGGTGCTTTTTCTTCCTTACAGAGGATAGAGGCAATTGTAAAAAACTATCCAGAAGGGCATAAAGCAGCAGCTGTGCTTCCAGTCCTGGACTTAGCCCAAAGGCAGAATGGGTGGTTGCCCATCTCTGCCATGAACAAGGTACTGAGTTCACTTTTGCCTTGGAGAAGAGGAGAGGTAATGTGGGGTGACTTCCTTGGACAGTCACTGCTAATCATGGGTCTCGTCTCTGAGTTTGCAGCCCTTCAGTCATTGATGTTTCCTTGAAATGTATTTATGTTTTTAATAATTTCCTTAATACATTGAATGGAGTTTTCTATTCTTTCTGAAAATAGTGAAGACCTCATGGTGAAACTTTTGTTTTTTGTTTTTCTCTTTCATTTTGAGGGAAATGGTCATAATAAGTAGAAAAGATCTCAAATGTGTTTATTGGGCTGGGGATTTAGCTCAGTGGTTCTACTGCCTGCTTTGCAAGCACAAAGTCCTGAGTTTGATTCCCGGTACCAAAAAGAAAAAAAAATAATGTGTTTAGTGACAACATATTCTGAAAATTAATGTACTATTTCAGTACTAGAATTACATTAAAAATCTCATAGTGAGTATGAATGTTTTTAGTATTTTGCATCTTTGAATACAGGCCTTAACAAATGTCTATATAATATGTGGTATTCATGACACTCGATCATGCCACTTTGTAATCAGCCTACAAAATGCTATGGATGACCTACTTTAAAGGAAGTTAGTCTATTTGTATGGAAGATTTTTTTCCTAATAGTTTTCAGCAGCAGTCCAAATTTACTCATATCCTGTTATTACTACATGGTGTGGTAATATAGTGTATCATTTACAAAGTGCCATAAAAAAACTGTATGTAATTTGATTTTTGTGAGAATCTATGTTATATAATGTAATGTTAAGCAGTGTTATATAATGGGAAAGGGTATTTGACTTGGCACTGAGAGAACTCGTTTTTCTTTGAACTTGCTTCCTCATCAGCATGATGGTTCTGACTGTGGCTGACCTCTCCAAGTTGCCATGTTATGATTCCTAAGTGGTAGAGGTGGGACTGATTTCATTGCCATGCAGTGTTTTTACTTGACCAACTAACACAGATGCTGCTGCATTTTTTTCTAAACTTCACTTGATCATAACTGTTAGGTCAGACCATCATCTTAGAGAATAGCAGTGCCCTATGCTATGTACAGTAATCCCAAATGCAAATTTTAGATAGTCAGTTGATCTTTTACTTGCGTTGTATGGTTCCCTATTATGTGTAGATCTTTAATAATTTTTTTCACTATGAAAAAATGTTATAGAGGTACTTTAAATACTGTTTAGTGAACATAGTTGGTTATTTTTTCAATGTCACATTTCTTTAGAAGTTAGCTTTCTTTAGAAATTAATACCTACTTTCTGAATATTTAGGTATATGCTTCTAGTCCTAGTTTTTGTTTTATGTTTTGCAAAGATACTATGTTTTTAATAATAGCATGCCTGTTGGAAATCGTGCAGAGAGCAGCCTTACAGCAAAAATACTGCTAATATGAGAGTATTTAAAACTCATTGCCCTACTTAGGGAGAGGCAGAAAATAGAATATAGACAATAAAGTCAAGATTTTTTCCATTTTCCAGTGGGACTTTTAATGTTACTGTTCCTCCTCCCCCCAACAGAAGAAATGCTTGACTTTAACAACAAAAAAATTTTTTTAAAAACCCACAAATCCAAAAGTTCTCATTAGTCCCTTAACATCAAGAAAGCATAGGAAAGTGTGTGGCAGAATTTTAGTTCCAAATCAGACAATCAAAGCCTCACCCAGATTTATTAAATCAGTATAGTGGTAGCATGTTTTTGGTAGCACCCTCAAATCAGAGGCATATATATCCCTGGTTTACAACTACCAAATTAATTACCACATCTACTTTATCTTTCACAAGTGAACTGTGATTAGATGTCTTCTGAGAACATTTCTTTTAGATTTTTGGTATGAGAAAGTTTAACCTGTTTGTCATTTGAAATGCCACTAATGAATTACTTTCGTGGCAGGGCACTGACATGTCAATTGCGTGTGGCACATGCACACACACACACACACACACACACACACACACTTTACTAATGCGAGATACACGTCTTCAGACTCACTGGATAATACTAGGTCACCTAGAAAGTTAGTAAGGACTATAGTCACAGTAGTAGTACATAGAGCAGCCCTAACAGTTTGGATGCGTTCTTTTCCATATAGACTGGTCCTGAGATGTGCCTAGAGTGATCTGCATAGTCCTAAAATCAAGGATACCAACACAGATATTTTCTGTCATTTCTTTGCTACATGAAGGATTAGGAGATGCTACTCTGTAAGATCCAACTTTTGTATAAAGTATTGTGAAATGAAATAGAAGTATTTTGTTTCTTGCTTTTGGGGTGGGTACCAGGGATTCCACTGAGCTACCCTGGCAATAGATGTATTTTAATGGCCGGGGATTTCTCTTGGGGGCACCATGCATGGCTTACAGATGCAAGGTCCTGGGTTTGTTCCCTGGTACAAAACAAACAAATAAAGAAGTATTTTAGGTTTTTCTGGAGAGAGGCATGGTAGAAGTACCAGATGTTAGTTGACATATCTAAATGTGGAGGTGACATAAGTAAACAATATGAGCTAATAATGATGCCTGATTCTACCTTTTTTCTTTTGCCATAATATTTTGCACACTATATATTACCAGTAACACTAGCCTATTTTGAAAAATTGGGGAAGAGTTGAAAATAAATCAAATGTTCCTTTATTGGCAGTTGATTGCTAAGTTTTTGCCATGTAAATAATTTAAATTTTAAAAACCAGCTGAAATGACCAAAGTGTAAGTTCATGATACTGAAAGATGTAGAGAAAAAGAGTACCCTTCTGAGCTGGTGAGACAGGTAGGGAAGGGAGGAGGAAGATGTACTGGTGTTATGGGCTCTTTGTTGTTTAAGTGTAAGATGTTTGGAAAAACTGAATTACCAGATAAAATTTATTTTCTGCTCTTAGAACTTTTCTGTTTTTACCAAATTGAGACACTATTGAAATTTAATGAAATATCCAAAGTTCAATTAATAAATACTGTAATTATCTTCTTTTAAAACTTCCTAATATTTTAGGTTGCAGAAGTTTTACAGGTACCTCCAATGAGAGTATATGAAGTAGCAACTTTTTATACAATGTACAACCGAAGGCCAGTTGGGAAATACCACATTCAGGTCTGCACTACCACGCCTTGCATGCTGCGAGACTCTGACAGCATCCTGGAGGCCATTCAGAAAAAGCTTGGTATGAGATACATTGTATTTGTACTGTTATTTTAAAAATAGAATTGTAGGGCTGGGGTTACAGCTCAGTGGTGCTGCAGCCTGCCTTGCCAAGTACAAGGTCTTGAGTTTCTATCCCCCTTCGCACTCCCCCCCCAAAAAAAATGTGTTTCTAAATTTTTGGCATAATTCATTCTACCTAAATTTTCCAATTTCTGCCATCATACTGAACCTATACTTTGCCAAAAGTTTTGTTCTACTCATCTTTATTTCTATTTTGTGGTCATCTATATAATTCTCAGCCTCAAACTCAAAGCTGAGTTTTTAACCTATTTTAATCATGAATTTTATTTGTAAAGCTATGAGTTTTAACTTTTTCAATGTTTAGAATATTGTTTTACTTATAGTATCCTGTGTTACATAAAAAAGTGATTTGTTGTCATGTATTCCTCCAAAGAAGCCACAGAATAAGATATGAAAGAGCAAAGTAAGAATGCTTCATAGGAAAAGGAATTTAAAAGATTTTATAGTAAACTTAAGTGAGCAGTATTCCATATAAAACTGATTGCTGCATTTACATTTGTCAGATGAAGTAAAAAATATCTTTTAATTGTGTTGTAGGATATAAGTTAGATATTGTAAAAAATAATTGGTCAGTAATAAAATATATAAAACGGAAGCCCACCCAAATCCTACCTCCAAGGTATACATTTTGATAACTATTTATAGTGTGTTACAGATTTTACATCATTTTAGTTATTTAGAGCATAAATGTAATTGTCTAAGCTTGCTTTTTGTACTTTGCTTCTGGCTATCTTTTCATAGCACACTTTGTGTGCGTCTGCCTTATTTTTTTGAATTGTAAATCTGTAGTTACTTTCATGTACACATACCTTTGCATACTTGTCCTGTTTTAAACTGCACTTGTGTATAAGTACAATTGCTGGGTCAGACTATCATATTTTACTAAATACTTTCCCTAAATACATGCAAATACTACCCATTTCTCTCACCTTCTTAATAATCTTTGACATGAATAGTTTTCTGAGTCTGCCAATCTGGTACAGTGGCCGTAACATTTTTAGTTATCACAATCAAAGTGAAAAGTCTGATGCACTGCTATACAATAAACATTGGAGAGGAGTCCCAAAATTTGATTGTTTTGAAAGGAACATATCCATTTAAATCCTGGGATGTTATAGTGTAATTACATAAAGAAGTCTTGTTTGTTTATTTCTTTATTTTTGTTTGTTTTTTGAGACAGGGTCTCACTATGTAGTTGAGACTGACCTTGAACTCACTATGTAGCCCAGGCTGGTCTTGAACTCACAGCAATCCTCCTGCCTCAGCCTCCTGAGTGCTGGAATTACAGGCGTGCGCCACCATGCCCAGCAGAAGTCTTGTTTCTTAAAGAAATTTAATGCTCTGAAATACCTTTTGTATACAAAGGGTGATCAGAAAATATGGTGAATATTTAAAAACTTAAATTATTGCAGTAAAAGACATTTTCCAAGAACGATAGGCTAAGTGTATTCTAAGCAAGGGGGAGTATTTTGAGGAGTTTTTTAACCTTCACTGTATTTTTCAATCACACACAGTGACCAAGCATTTACATCAATTTCTGCCAAATAAAAACATTATAATGTATCCTCATCCACTTTATTCACTAGATTTGACACTGTGCAACCTCTGGATCTTCCCTAAAGTCAGAATGACCAAGAAAGGGAAATGCTTTTAGTTATTCCATACACTGAGGCAGCTATGATAGCACAACTAAAAACACTCATGAAGAAACTTGCAGACTGCTTCAGAAAGTGACAAGAACAATGACCTAAGTGTGTTCAGAGCAAAGAAGGGAGTATTCTGAGGAGGGTTAATGGTAATGTGTTTCTACTGTAGTCAATTTTTAAAAAGTGAAACATTCACCGCATAGTCTGATTATACCCCGTGCCTCCATAATCTACTGAACCCCACTGCTTTCTGCCCTTTAAATCAGATTGCTATTAAGCTGTAACCTGGTCCTCACAGTGATACATTTACATTTTTAGGAATAAAGGTTGGGGAGACTACACCTGACAAGCTTTTCACTCTTATAGAGGTGGAATGTTTAGGGGCCTGCGTAAATGCACCAATGGTTCAAATAAATGACAACTACTATGTAAGTATTCCACTTTATGTAAACTAAAATTCTGTGATGTCATATTTAAAATATGAATTCCATGTCCTGTAGGTGATTTCTGACTTGTTCATTTAGACAAAACCATTAGCATAATTACCTAGCAGGATTTAAAACAAATTCTTTTATAAACGTTTTTTGTGTCTTTCTCCAGAATATGACTAATTTAAGGATTTTATAACACTTGATCATTTACGTATAAATAGTAGCAGCCCAGACTTTAATGGTACTGTTTTACAACATTTAGGGTATTATTATGTTGTTGTCATTGCTGTTACTATTTGTAGAAATAAGTTGTAGGTACAAGTGAGGTTACCACATCCTTTTCTGCTTCTTTCATCTCCAGTGATATATGGATATGTATTTTTTTCTATATGTTTTTAAACTTTCTATGAGTGAACCCATAGTAATGTTATATTACTGTTCTAAGAATTTTAGAGATAGTAGTACAAGTACGGTGTTACCTCACTTAGTGAAATTAATTTGGTCCACGATTTTGGATTTTGGAAAAGGCCATGTTTGTGTGGGAAAGATGGCCATGGTCATGTTTGTCACCCCACGTAGACTTTGCAAATAAACTTTACCAAACGCTTCTGTTTGTGAAGCCTATTATTTGCAAACAGAAGTGTTCATGAACCAAGACACCACTGTACACCTTTCTAAGTACTGCTTTAGCTGCATCTCATAAGTCTTGATATTTCTTTTTCTTTGACCTATCCTAACTACCTCATGGTTTTCATTTGTGCTCCTTTGTCACCTTTTATCACTTAAAGATTCATATGTGGAAATACTTTAGATGTTCCTACTGTGATGATAGATTCTTTAACATGATTCTGCTGGCTGAAATCCCACCAGTGATAATGTGCATAACTGTCCCATCAGGCAGCTTGTGCCACTGGTGGCAGTAACAGATCTAATATCTTTACTGATCTTTTTACTAATAAAATTAATGAAGAGCCACCTGATGAGACAGTCATACATGTACCACTGATGGTTCAAGCTGCCTAGCAGCAAGAAGTGAATTGTGGCCCCTTCATGAATTTGTTAAGGGGTTTGTTTTGTCTCTCTTGCTCCTGTAAAGTCTCCTCTTATTGCCCCAGAGAGTTTCTCTCCTTACACTGCAGGCTTCCCTCCACCTCCCCAGGGGAGGGTTTCAGGTGAGCAGTGCCCTTTGAGGGACATTTTAACTTCAAGTTTACCCTCATACTGAGGGCCTGTCTTTGGGATATCTAAAGCTTGATGGTCTCTTAAGACTCTTTAGGGCTGGGCTTGGGCTTTGTCCCATCACTGTAGGCTTTTAAACTCTGAAGCCAAGTTTGTTTGGTGTTCCACTTGTCTCCCCAGGTTTTCATTGGGTTTTGGACTCCAGATATTGCTCAATTTAAATGGGAATTAAATAGTCAAAGCTTTGTATGAAGTATTGTAAGTCTAAATACAGTAGCCTACAGGTAAATAGTAGAGGGATAAGAGATTCTTTTAGTTGGTAGTAGTTAGATCTTTCTAGATGAAGAAATCTATAAATTAGTGTAACTACTGATGCTATTATTTGTACTTCAAGAATATAGCATTTATTGAGCTTGTATTAGAACAGTGTCATTATTATTAAGTATGATTTTCTCATTTAATCCTCTAAACAGGTTCAGGCAGATTTACAAATAAGAAATAAACTTGAAGAGCCCGAGTAACTTGTCCAAGAGTACTAGCTAGTAAGCGGTGGAGCCAGGGCTTTAGTGCAGGTGCTTCGGTCATCATATCTCGTTGAGGGGCTCATGCTATGTATTGGAGTCACTTACTTGTTGCTATCTTGGTAACTACGTTGGGAACTGAGAGACAGACTAACTGGTAGAGGGGATTTACACAGATTGCAGATACTGTACTTGATCTAAAAGCCAAAAATTGACACAGAATTCAGTGGTAAGTAATTTCAATGACTGCTATAAATTTTTTAGGAGGATCTGACACCTAAGGATATTGAAGAAATTATTGATGAGCTGAAAGCTGGCAAAATCCCAAAACCTGGGCCAAGGTATGCTTACATTTATATATAATATAGTTTTAATGGCTTAACCTAAATTAATCTTTTATGTAAACTTAATTTTTAAAGTTTTATATCCCAAATTGGCAAGAACTTTGAATAATATCTAAACCCAACTTGTCTTCTAGGGAAATCTTTTTCTCTAAAATCCTATGAGATAATCATCTGATACCTATCTGAATATTTGTAAAGGAAAATTTACTAATCTTTTCTGTTACTGCTAGAAGGTTGACCCAAAGTCTGTCTCTGTGTTGTACTTAAAGATTCAATTCCAGTCAAGATAATTTTAATGCCTCTTCCAAATAATCACTCTTCTGTTATTTGAAATAGCAGTCTTCTCATCCCCATGTCTTTTGGTCAGATTCAATATTCACAGTTCTTTGTTTGTATTTTCTTACATGACCTAGTTTTGGTCTCCCCTTCTGGGGGATTTCTAGTTGGCTTGTGACTTCAGTGTGGTACTTAATCACAGTAAAGTCCTATGCCATATGATGATATTTTGGTCAACAATAGACCACATACACAATGGTCATCCCATAAGATTATAATAGAGCTGAAACATTCCTATTAACTGTATTTTTACTGTCTTTGGGGGCGGGGCTTGTGCTTGCGTGAGGCAGGCAACAGAACCACTAAGCCAGATCCACAACCCTTTACTGTTATCTTTTACTTTTTTTTTCCTATACTTAGACATGTTTAGTCATACAAATACTCAACATTGTGTTACAACTGTTCAGTGTGGTGAAAATACTGTGTAGGTTTGTAGCTTGGTTTGTACATGCATTCTGATATTCACAGTGACAGTCACATAATAATGCATTTTTTCAGAACATACCTTCGTTGTTAAGCAACACGATTGTAGTGGAGATACGTACTGACGAAGATAGAACACTGTGGGACTGTCTCCTTTGTTCCACATACAACATATGTCATAGTTACATCAGCTCTCCTTCATACACGTAACACGGTGAAGTGCACTTGTGTTCGTTTAGAACGCCTAGGTCTTTCTCAACTTACCCACTCTTCGCTAAGTTGCTGCCATCCTATAGTTGTGCTATACCAATTACTTTTCTTGCTGAGGACCCTATTTCATAGCTAAATGTTCAAAGTTTTTAAAATATTAATAAGAGTTTGTATGATTATATATATAGTTGGTAACCCTCCTACAAATATTTGTTATAAAACCTCCTTCTCTCAACTCATTTATAGGTTTTAGTGGCCATATAGCATTCTGGTGGTTAGAACAAGATACAATGTTTTTTTCTGTGTTTCAAAATATATTTTCCTAGTTTTTATTGTAAATAACGATTCCCTGACGTTGAAGGCAGAGGGTATAATGTGATTCTACAACTTGCTCCCTAGAAATATACATCCATTATTCTGGCAAACTAACGATCCTATTTAATGAGAAAACAAGATCAGTACAACATTAGTTTGGAAAACAAGAGCTGACCCACCCCTACTGACTATTCACTTCTAAGAGACACATAACCCTCAATCTATATACATAAATTTGCTTAAAGAGGTTTGGTATCTGCTTTGTAGTTCCTTTCTTGAATTACACTTGTGTGGTGGTTGGGTTGTTTGGTTGGTTTTTGTGGAATTGGGGGTTGAACTCAGGACTTTTGCACTAAGCCACACACCCCCCTTGAGAGAGGATCTCCCCAAGTTATATTTGCCCTAGGTGGGGGTAAGGGCTTGGTTTTGATCCTCCCAAAACACTGGATTACAAGCATGTACTACCACATATACCTTGTATTTGCTTTATCAGAAGGTAAAACATTACACTGTCTTTGTTCTCTACTAGAGGCAAATAAAATGAAACTTTGTCATTTAACATTGTAGTATTTTTCTGGGCCAGTGGTCCTGTCCCTTATTCTTGTTTCAAATTTTGATTCATAGTATTTTCCATAGGCCTCAGATTCTTTAGGGTTCAGACTTTTTCCTTGACCTGTAATTTCTTTCAAATTTGGGGTAGTTTTAAAAGATACCTTATGTGCAGATCTTGTGAAATCTAGTTCTTTAGATGGTCCCCTTTCTTCTGATTAGATGTTTATAATTCTGTAGTCATAATTCATCTTCAAACTTTCTTCTTCCTTTCTTGTGACCTCTGATCTGTGGTTCATAGACTAATCTAGTACTATATTATTTTCCTGCCACAAACTGTATTTGTCTACTTCGTTATATTACATTGCGGGTTCAGTATTCATTTGTTATACTGACATGCCAGTTAAAAACAAGATAAAGTTTGTGTGCATGTAGTTTCGTTTGTGGAGACAAATAATTTGAGTGATAGATAAATGCTATTAAGAAAAATGAGGCAGTGATAGGGAACAAAGAATGGGAGTAAATTCCATCTGGTGATACCTTTCTGAGGTGGAAGCACTGGAGTCATGGTCTGAATGAAGAGCCAAGGGGAACCGTTTAAAGAGCTAGAAAAAAAATACTGGGGAAGGTACAGATCTACTTACTTTTAAATAATTATATAGTGTCTATAACAGTGGTGTCCAAAACTTGTATTCAGACATGGTAATACAATAATGTCTAATATCAGCATATGAAAACAAGGATTTTGCACTTTCCTTACCCTAGTTTATATCTTGGATGTACAAGATAATGAAAGAGACTTGGCTAGCAAGCAGTTAAGCATATTGTATTAATGTAGTTATTCCTTACAATAACCAAAGCTGGCTAATTGTTTTAGTATTTTTATAATAAAACTCTTGACTCAAATATTTGAAAATGGTATTGTCATTGAGTAATGAATTCAAGAGAAATTAATATTTTTAACAGTAACTGATTTCTAAGTACTACCACTACTCAAAATTAGTAGATGTGGTTCAAAACTGCTTTTTTGGGGGTACCGGGATTGAACTCGGGACCTTGTGTTTGCGAGGCAGGCAGCAGAACCTCTGAACTGTATCCCCAGCCCCTTCTTTATTATTTTTGGTAAGCGTAAAGAAAATCTTAAACGGTGGTAAGATAATACTAATTTTGACTTTATATTTATGTTCCAAGATTGCTCTTACTTTCAACTGAAGGCACTAAAGTAACTTCTAAGCCTGCTTTCAAATTACGATTAAATTCAGATAGAAGCCATAATTAAGATAAAAGTTGTTTTCAGTATGGAATATAACATCTAATTTATATTCTTCATATTTAGTTTTATAAAGCTACCTTAAAATGTGTAGAATTCTGTCATGTGCAGGTACTATGCAGTGTAAAAAATAGGTTTCTACAGGGCTAGGGATTTAGCTCAGTGTTGCCTCACCTGCCTGGCAAGCACAAGATCCTGAGTTCAATTCCAGATACCAGGAAAAAAAAAAGGAAGGTAACTAGGGTACAGTTCTAGCTCAAGTATTCTAGACACTTTGGATTTTTAATACAAAAGTAGGGAGGGTGATGGATTTATCTCAGTAATACTAAAAAGATAAGCTCTAAACTTTCATAAAGTAGTATATATATATATAATACTTTTCTGTAAGCCATTAAAATTCACAGGAAGACCATGAATTCCAAATGGAAATAAGTTAAAATGGTAATATTAAAATGGCTAATAAGCCTTTTTTTAAAATTTTAATAAAGGTAATTTTATAGGCATTTTATGCAGTATCAAGAAATTTTATTTAGTGATTAGATGACTAGACTCAACAAAGAATCTTACAGCCTTTACAGTATTTTAATGTACACTGTATGAATGGCAGAGAAAGGTTTGCAGTCAGGTTAACTGGACCACTGGAACTCTCTTTTTCTCTAAAGTATGTTGCAGGATTGTTACTTAGAGGAAGCTTTAGGAAACTTTGGGTCAGATTTAAAAAATTACTTCCATTTATAAAACTCCAAAATCCTTTTAAGCATTCATGAAGAATCTATGATTCTTCCATTTGTTGCTCCAGAAACTTCAGTTGGTATCATCTTACTTTGTATTGGCAAAGAAGATAGTAATATTAAGTAGCTTATTTATTTAAGCCCCATATCCAGAAGAGGCTTGATACCAAACGTTTCTGTAGACTTCTAAAATGAAACTTTTATATCATATTCCATTCTGACAGAACAAAAGTTTCAGGTAGTGGAAAAAATTTGATGGGAGGGGCAGCTGAGCTTAAATCAACAAAGTCCTACAAAATTAACTAAGGGCAGTAGGTGTATCAATTAGTTGATATTTTAAAAATAACAATGCCAGATGCTGCTTGTTTTTGTTTTGTATCAGGGATCGAACTTGGGGACCTAGCACTTGTGAGGCAGGTGGCAGAACCACTGAATTTAATGCCCTGTCCTGCTGCTTGTTTTTATTTAAGTTAAATATTTTGCTTCTTAGCTTACCACATTAGTTTTAGGTTCTGACAGGAAGTACAGTTTCTGCTTTTTGATCTGGTTTTTATAGCAAAAGATTAACAATACAAATGTTAACTAATTTCTGATTTTTTGTAGGCCTTGTTTATTACAGTAAATCACTTAGTTCCTTGTATTATGTACTGGCATAGCTTGAAATGTTTTACAAATGATTATGTGGTGTCGTTTTTCATCCCTGCAACAAAAAGTTTCATTTGAGGGCTGTAAGGAACAGACTTTTAGAGGATCCATGACAGAACACGAAGGGCAAAACCAGAAGGGACTGAAAAGATACAAATTAAGTAAGTTTTTCACTAAACTCCATGGCAGGAACAAGGTAAATTGCCAGAGCCATGGAGTGAAGTGAGGCGCAGGTGTGGAGCTGGGCTCCAGCAACAGAGGTCAGACAGGGCAGAGGTAAGCAGCTACCTGGGAAAGTGTGTGTGGGTGCAAGACAGGTTCTTCCTGCCTCTCCACTGCTTAATAGCTTGGGACCTGTTTTGGTTTTTGTTCTCTTTATGGCTCTAGATGCCACCCTGGTCTGGAGTCTTTTCTTTTGGATTGAATCCAGAGCCTTTGCACTGAGCTATATATATATCCAATTTTTTACTTTTTCTGCTTTAGGGTCTTGGTAAGTTGCTCTGGCTGGGCTCAAACTTGTGACCTTCTTGCATTAGCCTCCCAAATTGGTTGGATTGCACGGGTGTACCATCATGCTCAGTTTTGCTGTGGAATTAAAAAAAAAAAAATGTAGCCTTTACAAAGCAAATACAATAGATTTAGAGTTCACTGCTTAGGGACCATCTCGTAATAGCTCAGATTACTCAAGGATTCCAGCTTGTATCTAAACGCAGTGTACAAATAAATGGTGTGTTTTCTTTGTAGTCTTAACAGCCTATTTCAATCCAAATAAAATTCAGATTCAACAAATAATAGAGCCCCAGTTTATTAAAGTATAATTGTATGTCTTTGGGTCGTATAACCTATGCTTGATCTAGGGGCAGAGGGAACAATTACTTAACTGAGCTGTTATAATAATTTTAATTTTAAAGTGAAAATTTAACAAATGTTAGGCATCCAATAGTAAATATAGTATTATTACTTGCTTTTCTTTTCAGGAGTGGGCGGTTCTCTTGTGAGCCAGCTGGAGGTCTCACCTCATTGACTGAACCACCTAAAGGACCTGGGTTTGGTGTGCAAGCAGGCCTCTAATTTATACTCTGCTGTAAATATGTCACTGGAGAAATAAAATGCGAACCTATCAACGTAAACTTTTTTTTATTATTTGGTTATCCTGCTTCGTGTGCATCTTGTTAAGCTAGCAAGTTGTAGCTGTCAATGTTATGTCCACATGACAGCACCATTTTACAGGTGTCTGCTATCAGTGGCTATGAAGGCATTATGTGATCCAGTTAACAGTTACACAGCATCACATTTCTACCATTATTAGAGTGCCGTGAAGTAAAAATGCTGTTGAATTTAAAATACATTTTGTTTTCCCATCTTTAGCCACAGAGAAGTTGTAAGTTAACATTATGTTTCTATAAACTTTATGTATTTCCTTTAAACATTTTAATATTTATAGGACACAATTGTTACTCTATTTCCAAATGGTAAGACTTGAAGCCCAGTGTAGGTATAATAATAGTTTTTTGTAGAAGCATTTATCATTTTTACAAAGGTGCAAAATCTTTTGAAACTAGTATCGTTGGTGATTCGAACACTATATATACAAATAGAGGAAGAAATCCGCATAATCAGCTGAAGACTGGTGGACGTGTAAATAGATTCTTCAGTTATAGGGTCATTACAACTTAGAGGAAAGGATAAGTGCGATTGTATATTACACATCCAGTTCAAGAAACCAGCAACTATTAATACATTGCTTTTGTAAACTGAAAAACAGCCAGCTTCAAAATTGGACAAATATAAACTAGTCACATTATTTCAGGATTATTATTCAGGATTTTAATCAAAGTCCTTGTTTGGTCTTATGCTTGAGGCAGACTAATTGTTCATTAGTTAAGTACGGTGCCTAAAAACTGATTATTTGTACTGTGGGGGGGGCTCAAACCCTGGGCTTCCTGCATGTTAGGCAAGCATTCTACCACTGAATTACACTTTCAGTCCAAAACTTAGTATGTCTTTAAAATGTTTTGTTTTACCTCGAGAGAATTTTTCAAAATCTTCAGAGTTAAAAACACGTGCCTTCCACCTTAAAGACCTCGAGTATTTTTTTAAAATGCTACATGCATATTCGGAGTTAATGTGAAAATATTCCACCTCTAGCCAAAAGGCTCTTTTACTATTCATATTGAACCCAGTGGTTCATACGTGGGAGAAGTCTAGGAAACGAAGGAAAAAAATCCAGGCCTTTAATGTAGGCTTCTGCTTTATAAGGTAATTCGTTGAAATTCGGCCTTCCTGTCAAGTCTGAAAGTAAAATGGGAGCCCTCATTCATGTCAGAGACATAAAGCACAATCTGACTTAAACTTGTGAGTGCACAACTGGACGCTGAGTGTAGACCCACAGGTGCCGATGGCGGGAGCTGATGGTTTCCTGCTAAGTGCACTCCTCCCGGGGTGCTGCGCAAGTGAACCTCTGCGTAGATGCAAAGCATCCCCCCTCCCCCTCAGAAGTTGCAGGGCCTCTGCAGCTAGGGTGAGACTGCCCTTTCTTCACGAACCCCTCTCCCCAGTACCTGAGCAGTTCTCTCTGGAATCCTCCATCCCGCGATGGAAAACGCACTGAAACGTATAAGGGGTGACGGGGGCCGGGGACGAGGTGCGGTCGCGGCTGCAGGTGCACGGTCCGTGGGGTCCTAGCAGCGCCCGG
>NW_022900942.1:66727021-66746108 GCF_012274545.1 Fukomys damarensis
GTCGGAGGCTGCGATCGAGGTCGGAGCAGCGTTGTGGCTGACGCGTCCCCGAGGATCCCCAAGCGGCGAACGGACCGAGATACAAAGAGGTTTCGGAAGCCCAGCTGACAGCTGCTTTCGCAGTCACAGGCGAAGGTGGTTCAGCATGGGAAGTTCGTGGTGTTGCGTGAGTTGACGCTGTAGGAAACGGGTACAGCACTGCGGTCGCTGGCACTGTCATTCTCTCGGGACATCCGTGGCTCCGCCGCGAACCCGGGTGAAATGTGTTGCAGATCCAGTGATCCGAAACGCTTTGGGATTATTTCTAATCCCGAAGTTGAAGTGACCGCGCGTTTTCAGGTCTATTTATTTTGAAACAGTCTGTGTAAATTGTAAAAGAAGGGGAACTAGTTAAATACCTGTTTTTAAGTAAGTCAACTGTTTATTAAAAACATATGCCGAAGTAGGCCGTTAAAAATCTTGGACTCTGATCTGTTTGAATTTTTTCAATCCTTATACAAAGGCTTTCCTGGAGATTAGCTCAGAACTGGCAGGACATAATGCTTTATTGGTGCCAAGTGGCTTAAAAGCAAAATGAGATAGTGTTGACTGTGAAAGATGAAGACATTGTGTTAACTGATCTTGTTGAAAAAGGTCTTAAATTTGGGTTAAAAGCAAAAATATATGAGGATTTGAAATCTTTCCCCCAGACATTATAGACAAGAGAAAGGTTTTGCCACTTAAGAATCCTGTATGATTGATAGAAGCACTAAATTTCTAAAGCTCTACAGACGGCTTGAAGCAGGCCAAGCTTAACTATTCAGGGAATGTGTTCTATTTTAGAGATAGGCAAGGTGTCAAAATGAAGGAAAACCGGAGTGGTAAGTGAATTCAGGGAAGAAAAATTGGTTCGAAGTAGGATGCCTTTAAAGGTGTTAATCTCTTATTGTTTCCATAGTCATCGTTAAAATTCATAGTCAGAATTGTATTTGAGGGCCTGGGATTTAGGTCAGTGGTTCTGCTACCCTGCCTTGCAAGGAAAAGGTCCCGAGTTCCATTCCTGGTAACCAAAAAAGAATAGTGTTTCAACTGAGCAGAGCTGGAAAAGTGGAAATCGCTGGGTTTATATTCCGTGAAGAATATTTAAAGAGGAGTAAAAGGAACAAAACTGTTCAGACAGGAAATAACTCCATAGTTGAAAGTACATTTTACCATCTCTAATACTACTTCTTTACTCTCCAAGAAAAAAAGGCATAAATGTTATTTGGAGATAAGTGTCCCACCAGTGAAGTGAATTTAAAAGATTTTTTTATTGCTTATTGGTACAGTCTAGGTATACAATACAGTTACATTCATTACTGGGATCCTGTACCTTCACATGACAGGTCTTGGTTCTCATTTTTTTCCCCTTGTCCCTGTAAAAGATTTTTTTAAATCAACATTGCAGTGTTATTTTTCTTCCTGTACAAATTATTGTAAAATATGAGATACACTTCTGAGGTAGAATAGAGAAATAGTAATCAGTTAGGATGTTTGGAAAACAGTTTTCTGAAAAGCATGCAGAACAATTGTAAACATTCACTTTTTTGTTATTAGTAAATTTTCTTTAAACCAGTTTTATGTTATAAAAGCATTAGTTCAGTCTAAAAAGAGAATGGTTGGTGAGATTAGTCATTTCCATCATAGTCCATAAGCGGTTTAGACTCTTTTTCTCTATGTAATTTTAATGATATTGAAAATGTCTATTATCAGATAGGTGTGAAGACTTTCTCTATAATTGCTTAAGAGTTCTGGACAATATTTTCTGTCCTGGAATTTGTTGCTGATGTGTTGTAAAATGTTGTGCCTTGGATATTGGCCCTTAGAACTAGACGAGGCCTCAATTTCTTCTAATCGATGTTCTTCTTGTTACAGATGAAAAAAAGGAAGGCCCAGTGAGGTAAAATGACTTGGGGTTAGTGTCTGGTTAGTTAAAACAGTCTGGTTTGACCTAGGGGTTTCTTTCTGTGAGATGCTACCTTACCTCTTTTCTTTGAAAGAAGCTTTTTTGTTTTGTATTTGTTTTCTTAATTTAGGGAATTGCTGTGTAGTTAGAGGCTGGTCTTGAACTCACTATGTAGCCCCGCCTGCCTCAGCCTCCTGAGTGCTGGAACTACAGGCATGCACCACCCTGGTGCTTGGCTGGAAGTAGCTTTATAAAGTAGTAGAAAGAACAATGAAATGCATGTGAGAAGGCCTGGGTTTAATTTTTTTTATTGGTACATTTTAGGTATACAGTAAAGTTATATTCATCATTGGGATCTTGTACCTTTACATGACAGGTCTTGGTTCTTATTTTTTCCCATTCCCCTGGCCTTCCTCTACCCCCTCCACTCTTCCCTATTTACAAAGACTTTGTTTCCATTTATTTCCTTTTCTCTTATTTTTTCTTTTCCTTCTTACCTTTCCCCTACCCCTCCCACTTCCCCTACACCTTTAGACCTTTTCTTCCTGTTACACTATCAGTTATACATTTTGATACTTATTTACACTTTTCCTGACAGTGCTTTTTGACAAATCACATTAACAGTTAGAAGCTGACTTTTTTAATCTGCAAAAAATAATTTTCTTATATAATTTACAGGGTTGTTGGTATAAATGTGAATACTATAATATGTAGAGACCACAGTTCATACTGTACTGTAAACTTTTTTACAGGTAAAAAGTAGTGGTACGATTATTAAAGGAAATACAGTTTTAAAAATTGTATATATGTATATATGAACACCGGCATAGCAAGGTGTTCAGAGCCCTAAGTTTTTACTTCGCCTTGCTTTGTTTTCCAGCACCTACTATTTTACAGATTATAACTCCCTGCCGATACATTATCTGATCCCCTCTTAGTTCTAATCTTAGTAAAGCTGCTTAGAAACATTTTAAATATTGCAGTTGTTAAAGCCTGCTTTCCCCAGGAGAGTATAAATTTTCTTCATATAGCATTTGAAAACATTTTTGTATATCCTCATGCATGCATAATCTGTTTCTGTTTAACAGACAGTAGGTGTTTGAAAGTAATAGTGAAAGTATCTTAGTGTTCCTTCGCCTCTTGCTAGTTTCCAGATATGGCAATAGCAGGAAATAATTTCCTTTATAAACTTGGTTAACGTCTGGTAGATCTAAAGCATAGAAATGTTTAAAAGAGTTTTTTATTTGCCTTTGATGTTAAGATTAAAATTTTTTCTAGTATTTTTATTGATAATACTGTAAGTCAATATATCATAATATTACGTGGGTTATCAGAGTATAACATTGAAAATAAAGGTGTTGCTAATCATACATTACTGAGCACTTAGAGTCTGTCAGTCTGTATTCAGAGTTTTAAAGTGTGGTGTTCAGATAATTTTTATAACCCTGTAAAATAAAAAATACTGTTGCTCTAGCTATGGCTGAGAAACTGGGTTGTAAATAGTTAGGCAATGTTAAATATTCACCAGCTAAATAGTAACAGATTCCATTGTCCTCTTTCCTAAACCATTTCTGTGTGCTTGGCCTCTGATTTGAGTGGTGAGTTGGTTCTGAAGAATCTTAAAGCAGTGTTTTTTAATTCCAAAGCCATGAAAAGTGCTTGGACCTACTATTCCACCTAGTACTAGGTAGTCAGAAAAGAAAAAATTAATACCTTAGCATCACAGGAGATCTGCCACCTTACCTTTTTATGAGATGCCATTAGAGTTGTTGCTGCCATTGTTTATATATTAGCTGTCAGAAGCAAATTATTCTTACCGGCTATAAAAGACCTAGTTTTTAATGTTACATTTGGCTATCGTGACAGACTACACCTTTATGTTCATGTCATTCCAAAGAGACATTAATTACAGCAATGGAAGGAAAAATGGTACATCAATAGAAAATTTGAGTTTGTTCAGGCTAGAGAATAGCATCCAAGAAAGACTAGATTTCTTACGTATTGAAACCCTCCAAAATTCTACCTACCAAATTTAAATTTTACTTCAGTCCTTAAAAAATTATATTTAAGCCTGACTCAGTAGTACATGCCTGAAATCCTAGCACTGTGGGAGGCTGATACAAGATGATCGCAAGATTGAGCTCAGCCAGGACAAGATCTTTTCTCAAAAGATAGGAATTGGGGATGATTCTCAATGTCTGTTAGGCCCAGGGTTCAATCCCCCCCGCACAAATTGAAAAAAAAAAAAAAATGTTGGGACACAGAAATGCTCCAAATTGAGATGAGGAAATGGGGGAAATTAAACTACAAGTTACAGGTGGAAGTAACCTCTTTATCTTTGCCATTTAAAAATTCTGAAAAACTTTAAAACAGCATCATCTTTGGGAAGTCTCAACACCTGCTTATTGCACTAAGATTGATTTAAAATAATGCTGTAGTAGTCTGCCCTTTTGGTTATCAGCTTGTATTTAGTATTTTGGCCACAGTTGGGGTCAGTATCACAAATATGAGCTTTTTTCTAACTACCTTATTTTCCAAATGATCTAGAAGTACATGCCATTGCTTCAGCAATTTCTTCTTCCTTCTGTGTAGGAGTTTTATCAGCATTTTGACTTCCAATAGAGAATGAAAACCATGTTTAGCTCTTTTCTGTCAAGAAATAGCTGTATTGACTCAAGATAAAAGAAAAATAGTACCTTAAAAATTCCAGTGCTTTGTAGATCACGAAGTGCTTTTTATATCCAATTTCTTTTGAATGTTGTAACTGTAGGATGGGCAAAACAAAGTTTGTTGGCTAATCTGATGATATTAAGCCATGGATTGAATCTAGATTAAAATTATCTGGAGTAATAGTCTTTTTCGAAATTCACTCATGAAAGAGAACCATTACCAGACCTAGAAGAAGAAGAAAGACCTGTATTTTTAATTTATTTCACACCAAATTTATGTTGTATAGAGCTTTATTTCTCTTCTAATAAACCTCTTAAGTAAGGTAGAAGTAAACATTAAAAACTCTTTATACAACTCCACTAAGAAGTGATGATGGTTAATGATATTAAAGACAACTAGATAAAATTTCACAGTTGCCTACCGAAATTTGCATAAGAATATTATGACTAGAGTAAAGCCTTGGCTTGCACCCAGTGTTCTTATACTAAAGTCTCATAGCTTGAGTTAAAATAAGGCCTTTTTACCAGAGTTTAATTCTCACAATTTGGAAATACTTACTAATCAAGGGAATGAACTTTATTGAGCTTTAATACACTACTAGGAACTATTAGTTTCTTTTTTTGTGGTAACAGGGATCGAACTTAGGACCTTGGGCTTATAAGGCAGGGCCATGCCACTGAGCTAAGTCCCTGACCCTCTGTAGATTGTTTTGATATATGATGAGAGTAGGTGTCTCACACATCTGATTAAGAAACACTTCAGGGCTGGGGATTTAGCTCAGTGATTCCGTGGCCTGCCCGGAGTTTGGTCTCCGGTAACAACAAAAACAAAGAAAAACAAAAACACTTCAAAAAGTTGTCAGTTGTGTCTTCAACTCCACTACATTTCATTACTCAAGAACTAACTTGAAATTTAGGAGTTATGTTATATTTATAGTTACATTTATAGTTGAAGTGATCATCCAATAGTGGTTATTTAAAAGCTATCCTTGTCTTCCAGGATTTGTAAAAACATCTTAAGAGTGAACCAGAGACATCCTGAAAAATGGGCTGCTCAAGTCAAACAATTAGAATAAATTAATCAGAAGAAATATTAACCGGGTTTAAAAAGAATGAAGTAGAATATTCTGTTTAAGCTGTTGTTGAACAGGACAAAAAAAAACAAAACCCTCTTTACCAAGTTTCTGTTTGTTCTGGTGTTATTGAAAGTACAAGAATGGTTGGCAACAAACTAGCTTACTCATCCTTCCCCTTGTCCTTGTTCCACCTTTATGACTCCTCCTCCTTCAGGTGTAGTGTTCTCTGCTTTGCAAATACCCAGTACAAATAAATCTGTACTTATATAGGTCCTTATATAGACTTGCTCATGTTACTAAATGTAAATCATTACCACTCTCATTTTACATTTGACGACTTTTATCTTGGTTGTAAAAGATACTTAGCTAGAGGAAGTTGGATCATTAGTTAATACACTGGGAAAGTCATTTGCATTTTCTCTTCTGTAAGTTGACACTTCATATCCTGTGGCCATTTTTCTCTTTGTTCCTTGCTCAAAACTTGTAGGAGTGGCAATCAAGAATTTAATATTAGGGCTGGGGATTTAGCTCAGCGGTTCGGTGGCCTGCCTTGCAAGCGCAAGGACCCCAGTTCGATCCCCAGTACCAAAAAAAAGAATTTAATATTGTAATATTTCTATTACGATTCTTGCATAACAAAATTAATATGTGCTGATACAACAAAAATATATAATAAAAAGGTTAACAATTCTTGAATCTCCTTACGCACACTCTGTTAGACACTATTACTCTTCTGTATCTTCTGTCATATTTAATCCATTGTTTATCTTTTGCATGATAACTTTTACAGTAGCACTGTGCCCTTCTCAATCCCTAGCACAAACCTCTTTCAAACTCCTGCCTTATTGGAGTGATGACTCTTTAAGTTCTCTTACTGGTCCACTCACACTTACAGTCCAAGGATTTCCCTTGCCTCTGGTTTCTGTACACCCTTATGTGTTTGCAGAAAACAGTGAAGACCCTTTGAGCCAGGAAGTTGGAGTCTTGCCCTTGAGTCATATTGGAGATGAAGTGCTAATTGACAGGCAGAATTACAAATACTCAATAGTCTAGAAAATGTATGAAATTCAAACAGGAGATAAGATTATTGGGAAGCTTCTTAAATTTTAAGGTTTTTGGCCCTAGTAGTAAGCCTAAATCTGAAGAAGTCTCTGCTTTGGGGATCTTAACATCTACCAAGAGGAGATAATTACTTTAGACAAGGATGCATAGATAGGAAAAGACTCTGTTTTGAAGTTGTAGACTGTTTTTGGTGAATATGTGTTCAGAGCACAGGACTTGTGGGCTTCAGGCTCTGAAATAGAGGTTTCCAAAATAGCTAAGGATCACTGATTGGGAAGTTTGGGTTCAGTTTTGCTGTGAAACTTTTTAACTCTTAAATGGTATTAAATTTCTTTTTTAGGCTCTTTATAATATATTTCTTTTAACAGATCAAGTTGTTTATAATTTGTACTGTCAGTGAGATTTTTCCTTTTCTCTAGTTCAGAAATACTTGTGTGGTTAATCAGGAAATGTTTTACTTTAAAAACAAAACCAAATATGTACTTACTTTCCCCACTGGGGTTGGATTTTTCAAATCCTGACCTTTTCGTATTACTTTGCTATTACTGTTTGAATACTGTGTAGTGAATTTAGTCTGCTTCAGTCCCTTTTTAGCTTATTTCTCCTTGTTATCAGCATTTTTGATAGGAAAACAGCTTATAATTCTTAATTGGTCTGGCTAGAAGAGATACCATGACATGTACTGTTTACCTTAAATAAGTTTAGAGAGTATTTTCCTTTGAGTACCCTGGGATATACAGTTAAGTGCCCTGAATTCTTGCACGCAACAGTAGGGGCAAACCTGTGGCACGAGTGCCTCAGCCAACAGTATCACTGAAAGCTCTCAAAGGTTCTCTGTCGCTGAATGGGGAAATAGGTTTATAAAAGAGCGTGAATGGGGGACAGAAGGTGAGGGAGCAGGTCAGGATCAAAGTAAGGCTCAAACAGTTCAACCCTTGTATGAAGTTACGGAAGTGACAATTTTAGGCTGTAATGGAGTAGTGTAAAGACCCACATGAGTTGAATCAGAGTGGGAGAGGTGTGGTATGTAAATTAGAACTTGTTTCTGCTCTCCTTAGCTCTTTTGTAGGGTACTGACTGCAGCTCTCCATAACTGCACAACTTGGCAGAGATAAAGAGGTTTCTTGGGATCACAGGCTTTTATTGAGAAGTAGTGATTATTCTAAAAACTTCTGCTTTCTTTAATGACCTTTTATCCAAGTCTATTTTATTTTATGTACTACAGTTAAAACTACACCCATCACCCAAGCAATTAGAAGTTCTTTTTGTTTATTTAATGCTAAGGTATGTGTGCGTCTTTTATAAGAAAGCAGTAAAAGGTGCGACTTGTGATGAAGCTGTGAGTAGTAGTTAGAATGTTATCAAGCTTTTTCATAATTGTTGTGTTGGATAGATTGTCTGTAATAGCGTATCTTTTGTGGGGGTGGGAATGGGAGCAATATTAAAATACCAAAAAATGTTTTTTAATTTAAAATACCTTCCCTCCCTGTTTCCTCAGTCCCCATGTGAATTCCTGTCCCTCTTTTTCCACAGACTTTCCCAACAGTGGCTTTCCCCTCCTCCAGTCCTATGTAAATCTTTTTCTTCCTTCATTGTTCCAAGTGTGACCTGTGCTATGAAGCCTGACCTTGTCCATCCTAACTCTGTTGTGCATTGTGTGTGACAGTTTAGAGCATCTGAGTAGGAGAGTTGGGAGATTTGTACATATGCGGTAGAAATACACCTTGAAATTGAGTGAAAAGAAAATTAGAATTCAACACTGCATTAAATGCAGACCAGATTTGATAAAGTAGATGTGAGAGATACCAAATAAAATGATCACTTTAGGAAATCAGTCTCGTAGCAGCAGGGTGGAACAAGGGATCTAAAAGGAAGTGAATTGCTAACTCATTTTGATTAATCCCCCATCCCTACTTAACAGTTAGATTTTATTTCACCTAAGTTTACTAGTTTGCAAGAAGAGAAAGATGATAGCAAAATTCTTAATGGTGAATATTTCTAGATTTTCAGCATTTGGGAGATTGTGTCTGGCCCCTTTCTGAATATCAGCTTTTCCCACTGTTGAGAGTGAAATGAATGGGTAACTATTGGTTTTCTATTTCAATGCGGGCGATTGATTATCTTCAGCTTCCAGGGCACAAGCTGCCTGGCTATGCTGTCCAGGCTGTCCAGCCCTCTGCTGGTGCAGGGAGGGTGCAGCAACTTAGACCTCTGGAGTGCCAGGAGGAGGCCCTTACTTCAAAAGCTCATTGAGAAATCTCAGGTCCTTCAAAGGCATTTATACCAACCCTCTCTGTTGCAGAGGAAAGTTTGAAATACCTGACTTTTCCTAGAGGGGAAAGCATGAGCATGTGTGTGCGAGTGCATGCGCGCGCGCGCACGCACACACACACACACACACACACACACACAACCCAGGGCAAACAGATAATTGTAAACAAAATTGCTTATATTCTTTTACTTAGAAACTCTAAATATATTGTTAGAATGGAGTCCTCTACAATCAATTTCTCAATATAAAAAGTCTTAAACTTCTGTAATATCTAATGAAGTAATGAGAATTTTGTTCTATAAACATTTGAGATGTTGTTTAGTTATTACAAGATAAATATAGTAAATGCTAATTGTTTATTTCTGACACATTTTTACTTATTGTTGGAGCTAAAAATCTAGCTGGTGTTTGTCACGGTTATTCTTCTACTCCATCTCACAGTCTGATATATTTTAAGTGGTCTAATCTGTCATCTACTTCCTTTGAAGTCTGGCTTCCAGAGTTTCACCAAAGGTACCTTTCTAAGCACTATTTGAATTATATCTTACCCTTTTAAAAGTCTTAAGTAATGGTTTTTGTTGCTATAAAATTTAATACAGTGACAAGGTGCTTCATGATGTACTCTTTTCCTGCTTTTTTCTCCTCCTTCTCTGCCTCACTGTGCTTTAATTTTTTGCTGACCCTGTATGTGGCCTGCTTTCTTTTGGGGCACGTGTGCCCACCTGTTCATTTACTTATTCCTCCTGTGCCCAGCCCCATCCACATCTGCCTACCTCATAGCCGTCCCCAAGCTTTCAGTGTTTTTTCCTCTTCCTCACCCTCACCCAGTACACATGCACCCAAGTGGACCCATTCCTTTGTGCTCCTGTTGTATTTATGTAGCATTTATTATGTTGTATCTTCCCCCAGAAAACTTCAGGCTAAGATTGTTTTGTTAGTCTTAATTTCATTATGGAGCTATAGATGCTTATTAAATACTAAATGAAAGAGTGATTCCTTGAGCAAACTGAGGTACAGTTGCCAAGATGAAATACTCACAATTAAGTAATTTAACATCACAGGTTAAATTTATTTTTGCTGAAGTTTTGAGAATTAATTCTAGACCAATTGCTTATTAAATATGCTTTGCATGATTCATCTATATTGAGAAAAGGGAGGGATGAGATTTTTTTTAAAAGTAGAATTTTAAACCCTGAATGGACCTTACTTAAAAATGAGAAAACTGAATCCAGAGTTTACTAGGGATTTCATGTTACAACTAGAACCTACCTTCTACTGCTTTCTTCTTCCTTGTTCTTTTCCTCCTAAATATATTTTGCTTTAAGCTTGGCTTGGATTAGCAGATTTGAGTTGTTATTCATTCAAGCAATTGGACTAAGTATAACTCTACACTGTAGGCTTACCTTTGTGGAATTTTAATTATAGTTAAATCAAACTGACCCATTTATAATTTACTTTGTTTAATCTTTTTTTTTTTTTGGTACCAGGGATCGAACTCAGGGCTTTGCGCTTGTGAGGCAGGCACTGGAACCACTTAAGCAAATCCCCAGCCCCATGCTCAGATTTTTGAAAGGTGCAACATTTAGCAGCACCAGTCAGAAGTGCAGCCTATACTTCTGGATTGAGCTTCAGTCTTGAATCTTCTGCTTCTTTCCATGCTCTGGTAATGGGCTTAAAAACTACATAAGAACTTTTTACTTCTTGCCTTCTGCTGTTGTATGAAGGACTCTTACCTATGATCTCATTATTTCCTCTTGTTCTACCTAAAATAACTGTAGATCTTCAGAACAAACCAAGTAGAAGTGAGTGGAAGAGTTCCCTAGCTACAGCTTAGGGGAAATGTTTTATTTCTTATTTGCTTATTATCAGAGTAATTCATATTTATTCTAAAAGATAAAACTATATAGAACTGTATACAAAATTTCTTAAGGACATTGTTTTAAGGACATTGTTGGATGGTTTATTGTAAAGGATTGGGAATGTTTGTATTTTTTCTTTTGGTACTGGGTATTGAACCAAGAGCCTCGCATATGCTAAGCATATGCTTTACCCATGTTTGTACTTCTGTCTTCATCTTTGCATACTGTTCATTAAATTTTATGATTTTTTAATGTTACTAATTTGGCCTGGAATGCAACCATTAGAGTCTTATGGGAAAATGTTAAAGAACAGCTGCCAGGAAACGTTATGTTGAAAATTAACTATTACTTACTTTGAGAGTAGTTATCTTGTGATAAAGGACATGAGTTTGAAGCAAGCCATTCTCACTTTAATGGTTTAAGTAATTAAGAGGGAGGGGCGTCCCATTTAGATCTCAGAAGCATGATCATTTATTTTGATCATTGTGTGAACATCATAGAGTGTACTTAACAGTTCTACGTGGTATAGTCTTTTGCACACCTAGACTACATTATACTAGTATACCACTGTTATATATGCAATTTGCTGTTAACTAAAATATCTCTATGTGGTACATTCATGAGTAGATACGGATTTTGTCACTTCTAATTTTTAACTCTTTAATTTTTTTACCTTTTTAAAATCATTTGTCAATGCCCTTTTGGGAATATTTTTCATCTTCCAGCTCATAAATTCTTTGGCTTATCCATTCCATTATTAACCTTATCTGTAGAGTTACTTATTTCAACCTTTACATGTTTGTATTTTATATTTGATTGTATGTTCCTGGTGCTTGTTATCAATCTTCTGTCTCTTTGAAAATTAAAAATTTTTTTCAAAGCCCTCATAAGTCTATTCCATTAGTTACATTTTATACAGTATAGATTTCACTTGAGTTTAAATTTTAAATACAGGCTGGGCATGGTGGTGCATACCTGTAATCCCAGCACTCTGAAAGGCTAAGTTAGGAGGGTTGCAAGTTCAAGCCAAGCCTGGACAATTTAGTGATTTAGCAAGGCTCTGTCCCAAAATAAAAAACAAAAAAGGCTGGAAATGTAGCTCAGTGCAAGGGCCTTTGGTTCATTCCCCAGTACCACAAGAAAAAAATTTTAAATGTATGTTCAGTAAGATTTGAAAAAAAATTCAAACAGCAGTAATACCGTCAGATATTTAGTTTTAATGAAAAGATCATTAGTTCCTGGCTGTGGAAGGGGTATATGTGTGAACAAAAATGGAAGCAAGGGACTCATTTGGAAAGTTTCTGTAATATTTTTTTCAAGGTGGTGGCTCAAGATTAGGATTATAGCTACTGAAATACAAAGATACAAATTTATCTTTTTGAAGAGATGGGTAGTTTCATTTATTAAAGTAGAGAGGATGGTGGATAGGTAAGTGGTATAAAGGAGAGATTTGATAAGAAAAATCAGGAATTCTCTGTAGTCTTTTGGTGTGGTGTGCTTGATGGGCATCTATCTTACTTTTCTCATTGCTGAGACAAAATACCTGATACCCAAAGTTAAAGAAAGAAATTTTGGGCCAGGGATTGAGCCCAGTGGTGCCGCTGCCTGCCTTGCAAGTGCAAGGACTTGAGTTCGATCCCCAGTACAAAAAAAAAAAAGAAGAAGGAAATGCTTATTTGGTTCAATTTGTAGCAATTTCAGTTCATAGTTAGTTGTCTTGTCTGGCTATAAGGCAGGGTGGCATGGCAGGGGGGCCTCACGGAGGAGAAACAGTTATGATGGGCAGAAGGCAGCAAGTGAGAAGTGACAACAGCATCTCTCTTTCTGTCCTCTGTATTCTATCCAGGATACCAGCCCTTAGATAGCACTCACACCCAGAGAGGGGCACCCTTACTCCTAGCATCACACCATGAACCAATCCCAGCATCACATCCTTCATCCCAGGATCACATACTCTAGATCCAGCGAGCTCTGAAAAGCCATACCTATGACTGACTGTATGAGGCTTTGGGAGGACATGTAGATGTAAACCATAACAGCATCCATGTGAACAGTGTGGGCAGTTGGACATACAAATCTGGAGCTCTAGGTAAGGTCTAGGAACAGATAAAGGTTTAGACACTAATAGCATATTAATGATATTTAAGTTAGGTTTTCTGACTCGCATTCAGATAATTTGTAAGTTAGAAAATAGAAAGGACCCCAGCACCAGGTGCGGAGGCACCCCAGCTTAAGAGGAGCAGTTTTTAAAAGAAGCAGCAGTGGTGGTTTATTGCATGATTTTCAGCATAAAAATAATCATAATTTATTTAACAAGATTTTTTTTTTCCTCATTGAGTTTATTGGTACTTTTTAAGTATACAGTACAGTTAACATTTATCATTGGGATCTTGTTGATGACTGATCTTGGCTCTCATTTTTCCCCTTACCCCAGCCCTCCCTTCACCCCCTAACCCTCCCCTATTTACAAAGACTTTCTTTCCATTTTTTCCTTTTCTCATATTTTTTCTTTTCCCTTATTTCATTTCCCCTACCCTTCCCACGTCCCCTGCACCTTTAGCCATTTTCTTCCTATTTCACAATGTCAGTTATACAATTTGGATCTTATTTACACTTTTAGTTTTTCACACCAGAGAAACTATTTGGTATGTACACATGTGTGTCTTATTTATTTCACTTAAGAGTATGGCCTCAGTATTTAACAAGATTCTTATAAATTGATATTAGAACCTGCCTGGCTCCCCAATGTTTTGGGCATGCTAACATTTCCTTGAATGTCTTTGTATATACTGTCTTGACACAGTTTTGTAAATGCAACTGTATGGTAAATTCCTAGAAGCTTAATACCTAGGGCAAAGACTGTTTTTATTTTGATGGTTTCTGCCAGATTCTCCTCTGACAAAGAATCCAGCTTTTACTGTACTAGCAGTTTATAAGAATGCTGCTTTTAGGGCTGGGGATTTAGCTCAGTGGCATTGTGCCTGTCTTACCAAGTGCAAGGTCCTGATGTCGATCCCTGGTACCGGAAATTAAAAAAAAAAAAAAAGAATGCTGCTTTTCCTGAACCTGTGCCAATACTTTATTTTTTGTCAGATTTTAAGTGAGTTGTGTTGTTATTTTATACTTTACAGTTATGAGTTTCAATTTCTATGTTTATGTGTTGTTTTTGTTTTTGAACTGTTTCCTTGTCTTCTGATCTTTGTAGTAAGTTGTTCATCTGCTTTTGTGTGTGTGCATGCAGATGCTATAGGCACACATGCATGTGTGTATGTGTGCTTGCATGTGCATGTTTTTTTGATTTGCAGTCTTAGCACTTTTGTGGTTTAATTGTTATAGTTTCTTTGATCTAGATAGCAGCCTTTTTATTTACTTTTTTGCTTTTCTTTTTGTAGTAGTAGGGATCAAACCCAGAGCCTTACAGGTGCCAGTTAAGTGTTCTTCCACAAATCAACATTTCCATCCCTTTTATTTATTTTTTATTTAGAGGCAAAGTCTCACTAAATTGCCCAGGCTGGCTTTAGATTTGCTCACCACCTCCCTCAGCCTAACTCTGGGGTAGCTCTGGTTATAGGCATACACTACTATATCTAGCCAATACAACATTTTTTAACTTGTCAGAAGTCTAAAACTCATTTGATTGAGAGTTGCCAGGATAATTTTGAAAAAGAAAAATAATCAGTATTAGAAAACTAAAACAAAAAATACAGTATCATATTGATACAAGAATGGAAAGAGTAGTAGAAATTCCAGAAAAAAGACTCAATTATAAAAAGAAATAAGGCTGTGATTTTTTTTAAGAATTGGTATTACTGGGAAGAGTTAAACATCAAAACAAATGAAAGGATAAATTTCAGTAAAGAGAAAGTTTAAATTTAAAAACAAAGGAAAGGTTTATAAAGGAAATTACAGGAATTAAGAATGTATTTATCCTTATCCATTCATCCATTGATAGATATCTGGGCTGTTCCCAAGATTAAGGTATCACACACCATGCTGCTATAAACGTGTGTGCATATATTGGTGTGCTAGGGTGCTTTTAACTTTCAGGAAGGTACCAAGAAGGGGAATAGCTGGGTCAAATGGAACCTCTAGTTTTAGTCTTTTGAAGATCTCTGTACTAATTTCCATGTTAGTTGTACCAATTTACAACAGTGGAGAAGGATTCCTTTTTCCCCACAGCCTCACCAGCATTTGTTACTGGTTGATTTCTTGATAGCAGCCATTCTTTCTGGAGTGAGGTGGAGTCTCAGCATTGTTTTAATTTGCATTGCTTGCATGACCAGTGATATTGAACATTTTTTCACATATTTATTTGCTGCTTGTACTTCTTCATCTGAGAAGTATCTTCATTCAAATGCACATTTCTGGATTGGGTCTTTAAATTTGGGGGGGGTATAATTTTTTTTTTTTTAGTTCTTTATATATTCTAGATATTAGTCCTTTGAGAAATAGCTGGTAAGAAATTTTTCCCATTGTGTGGGTTGTCTTTTCACACTGTTGGTGATTTCCTTTGCTGTGCAAAAACTTTTTAATAAGATGAGATCCCAGTTGATTCTGTGATATTTCCTGTGCAATTGGGGTTTTGTTCATGAAGTTTTTGCATATTCCTGTCTTCAAGAGTTCTAACTATTCTATCTTCTAGCAGATTTAGTGTTTCTGTTTTAATAGTTAGATCTTTGGGCCAGGGATTTAGCTCAGTGGTGCTGCCACCTGCCTAGCAAGTATAAGGTCCTGAGTTCAATCCCCCATACCCCCCCCACAAAAAAGCTAGATCTTGGATCCATTTTTATTTTAGTTTAGTGCATGGTGAGAGATATGTGTCTAGTTTTAATCTTTGGCATATGGGAAGCCAGTTTTTCCAGCACTATTTATTTATTTATTTGGTACCAGGAATTGAACTCACTTGCTAGGCAGGTACTGCACTGCTGAGCTATATCCCCAGCCCCTCCAGCACAGTTTATTAAAGAGGCTATCTAGGCTGTCGTTCTTCCAGTGAAGGTGTTTGGCTGCTTTGTCAAAGATACAGTAGCTAAGTATGATTGGAGTTGTTTCTGCATCTTATGTTTTGTTCCACTGATCCTGAGGTCTTGTTCTTTTGCCAGTACCATGGTGTTTTATTCACAGTGGCTTTCTAGTATGGTTTCAAGTTGAGGATTGAGATGCCCTCTGCCTTGCCTTTGTTGCCTAGAATTGCTTTTGCTATTCTAGGTCTCTTTTGGTTCTAAATGAATTTTAGGATTTTGTTCCCTATTTCTGTGGTTCTGTGAGGTACATGCTAAAGAAAATTTGTGTGTGTGTGTGTGTGTGTGTGTGGTGGAGTAATACTCTGCCATAAAGAAGGTTGGGCATCCCCTGCCCAACGCAAGGTCCTGAGTTTGATCCCTGGTATCCCCAAAAAAGGTTGAACTTGAGACATTTTTTAGGTAAATGGATACTCTTTGAGACCATACTTTTAAGTGAAATAAATCAGAAAAATGTGTTTAAATATCACATTGTTGCTCGTGTGTGAGAAACCTAAAAGGTAAATAAGAACCAAAATGGATGATAGCTATTGGGAAGTAGGACGAAAATGTTCAAATGAGAAGGGGAGCAAGGGAATAAGGAAGGGAAAAGGGAGAAAAAAAGAACAAAAAAATGGAAACAAAACTTTTTTATTCTTTTTCTGTGTCAGGGGTTGAACTCAGGACCCTCTGCTTGCCAGGCGGGCATTGTGCCACTAGTGGAGCTATATCCCCCAGCGCTGAAACAAAACTTTTGTAAATGGAGAGGGAGAGAAGGGCTGAAGGGGAGGAGGGAAATGGGGGGGGATCAAGATGTATTATATAGAGGTATAAATTCTGTATGATGAATGTGATCATTGTGTACATCAAAAGTATACCAATGAAATTAATTTTTTAAAAGGATGTGCTTGTGTTGTACACTTTTGTTCTTAGCAGCATTATTTATAGGAGCCAACAGGTGAAAACAATTTTTAAGTGTCTGTTGATAGATGAAATGGATCCATAAAATGAGTTATATCCATACAGCAGGATAGTGACCAAGCTTAAAAAGGAAGGGATAAGGAAGATCATATTGTAGCATGTGTCAGAATGTGGAATTCATCATGCTAAGTGAAGCGAGCCAGGTAGAAAAGTTCAGATATTGTACAGTTTCATGTATGTGAGGTACCTAGAGTAGTTGCGTTCATAGTAAAAGAAAGTAGAATGGTGCTGAGGTTTTGGAGGGTGAGAGTGGTAATGGTTGCACAACAGCACAGGTATATTTAAGGCCACAAAACTGTATACTTTAGTATGATTAAATTGGTAAATGTATGTATATTTAGTCACACTTTTTAAAAAATGCAACAAAAAAGCATAAATTTTCTTTGTTTACAAGTAGGAAAGTCATATTACCACTGTAGAAAAGGTAAAGGATATTAACAAAATTCTAAAGAGGAAGAATAGAGAATAAATGGCTACAGTAGGGTAGAAAACTTTTTAATATTGGGAAATTAAACGACCTAAGCAGCCACCAGAATATGAACTAGTATATAGACATGAACTTGGAAATAAAACAGAAAGAGGGCAGGGCTTTAGATGGAAGTGAACACTGTAATAAAGAGTCAGTGTGGAGAACCACACCTGCTCCCGACCCAGCTGCCATCGCTCAAGCGCCGGAAGGAAGCCTGGGCCCCAATCCACCGTGGGAAGGAGAGCCAGGCCTGCTCCCGACCCAGGCACCATCGCTCAAGCGCGGGCACCCCTGAACCCCCATAAGCACCCCCCCACACACTCTCAGACCTCCTGATTATGCCAGTCTTTGGACCCACTCTGCAAAGACAGAGGTGGTCATCAAGGGTATTTTTCTGAGTTCCCAACTTTGAACATCTTTAAAGAAAGGGTGTGGGAAACCTGTAATAGAACGTTGCGGATTTCAACCATTCAGAAGGATGGGGAACTCAATGTGGGCCTTGCAGCCCGAGGTCAGTCAGCGTCAGGGGGTTCAGCCATCAGCTAACTGAGATCAGGGGTCTTGCGTCCTCGCTCTGTCTGAGCCATTAAATGGTAAATACACTATATTGAAATTTTGTTCACTGCAGACATATTCTGGACTGCTTCTTGCTTTCAATTTAATTCAAATGATTTAAGGGTGATAGACTAGTGACTACCACAGGTGGTCAGTGTCCAAGTTGTGCTTGATCTTAAAGTGTTGCTGATTGTATCAGTTGGGGTAAAGCATTGCTGTTGATTTGATGAGCTGTTTTCTCTGATGTTATGAAGATGAGAATGTCTGTGGGTCGTTAGAGACACAGAAGCGAGGGTGCAACTATATCAGGAAGATTTGGGTGATAATCCAGAGATTAAACCAAGGACAGTCCGACAACAAAAATAAAAATGAGAAAACACTTAAGCAAGACACAAGGACAGACTTCCAGTTCACCAATGGCAAACAGTAGGGCAAATGAGGATGAAAAGGCCGATAGTGAACCACCAGGACACCCTGAACTCAAAGCACAGGAAGTAACAAAACAGATCAATCAGGCTCTAGAAAAATTCAAAACAGAAATAATTTCCCAGATAACCATAGAGATAGTGAGCAAAATGGAAGTCGTGATTCGAGACTCTAGAGCAGAAACTGACAAAAAAATAGATGAGCTCAGGACCATGATAGGAGCCATGAAGGCCCAGCATAAGAAAGAAATGGAAAAAATAAACGCCCAACATAGGAAGGAAATGGAATCCATAAAACAGATTCAAACAGATATCCAGGAGATTAAACACTCTACTGAAAGTGTACGCAACAGAAGAAAAAAATGCGAAGATGGGCTCTCAGATATAGAAGATAAGATTGCAGTCAGTGACCATGAAAAGATGCGGCTCTCTGGGGGGACCCCGTCCCGCGGGGAATAGGAGATGAGAGCCACCTCTTATTTGTGGGTCATCAGAGGCCGATCCGATCTTGAATGTCTGTGGAGGAAATCTTTAAGAAGTTAGAGTACACGGCCCAAGTCTGGTTTCTGATCAAAGGCGCTTTATTGGCTCAGCAAAACGATTATATACTGTTATCCCAGGGGGAAGGTTCAGCAAGCTTATTGGACAGTTCAAGCAAATCAATCACATGAGTCACTCAAGCATTTAACCATACAGCAATCAGTATTTTACCAAATGTGGGGAGGGGTAAGTGGGAAGGCGTACATCAACAATTAACCCTATGCAATCTTTAACTTCACAATCCCTAGGGGCAAG
>NW_022900942.1:66748042-66749106 GCF_012274545.1 Fukomys damarensis
GGGTAACACATCGTACTAAATATGTAAGGTCATATCTACGTGGGTTTGATTACAGAAACTAATAAAGTATTCTCTAAATAATGAAAAAAAGAATAAGATAAGACTATAAGAGGGAGAAGCAATTTAAATATGTTCAGGGACCATTTTCATCTCCAGAATTAAGGATTATTTTAATGTTACATCATTGCCTTTTCTCTTTTACTTTCCTTTTTAGTTTTATTTTAGGATTCCCTATTTTTAATGTTCATACAGAGATTTCTTTAACCGAAATACCGAATAGTTTCTTTGGTGTGAAAAACTACAATAGTACACAGGATCCTAATCGGATAATTAATAATGTAAAATAGGAAGTAAAGGGCTAAAGGTGTAGGGAAAGTGGGAAGGGTGGGGGAAAGAGGTAATAAGGGAGAGGAAAAAAACATGAGAAACTGAAAAAAATGGAAATAAAGTGTTTGTAAATGGGGAGGGGAGGAGGGGATGAAGGGAGGGCAGGGACAAGGGGAAAATGAGAATCAAGACCTATTATTATGTAAAGGTACAGAATCCCAATGATGAATGTAATTGTATTGTATACCTAGATTGTACCAATAACCTCAATAAAAAAAAAAAAAGAGTCAGTGTGAGGGCTAAAGTGACTTGGAGAAAAGTAATTTGCTCCTTAAAGTGTAGAGGGAGTTGCTTAATGCTTCCCACGCCATCAAAATTACCTGGAGAACTTTTCCTATCTAAACTTTTAACTTTAGAATAGTTTTAGATTTACACAAAAATGCAAAGATTGTCCTATACCACACACCAGTTTCCTTTTATTAATAACTTACTTTAATATGGAACATTTGTCAAAAGTGGTAAGCCAGTATTAACACACTATTAACTAAGGTCCTTATGCTATTCAAATTTTTTCCAGTCCTAACTGCTGCCCTTTTTCTGTTTTAGGATCCCATCCAAGATGACACTTGATCTCTAGCTACCATGTCTTTTTAGGCTTTTCTTGGTTGTGAGAGTTTCTCAGACTTCTATTTTTTTTCTTTCTTTCTTTTTTTTTTTTTTTTTTTTTTTTTTTTTTT
>NW_022900942.1:66749131-66753528 GCF_012274545.1 Fukomys damarensis
GTTGAGACTGACCTAGAACTCACTGTGTAGCCCAGGCTGGTCTCGAACTCACAGCTATCCTCTTGCCTCAGCCTCCCAAGTGCTGGGATTACAGGAGTGCGCCACCACGCCTGGCTGTTCTTCTTTTGGTTTTTTTGAGACCGGGTCTCACTATGTAGTTGAGACTGACCTGGAACTCACTGTGCAGCCCAGGTGGTCTCAAACTCACAGCAATCCTTCTGCCTCAGCCTCCCGTGTTCTTGGATTACACGCGTGCGCCACTATGCCCAGCTAGACTTCTGTTGTTCTTGATGACTTTGGCAGTTTTAAGGAGTAGTGGTTATGTATCTGTGGGGTGCCCCGTTTTAGAATTTGTCTTGTTTTTCTCATAACTAGACAGAACTCTGAGCTTAATGGTACGTGCTGTTCTCGTCACATGCAGAGTACATACTCTCAGTATGACTTGGTCCCTGTTGGTGTCACCTTTGACCACCTGGCAGAGGCACTGGCCGGGATTCTCCGCAGTACGGTTCCGCCTAACCAACATTTAACCAAGTGGGGAGTTAGGCTCCACCTCTTTGGAGCAGAGTATCTACATAACTGCCTGCATTTCTTCATGGAAGATTTGTCTGTTCTCTCCATTTACTTAATCATTTCTGTCACCATGGACTCAGATGTTTATCCCTTGGGATAATACAACACTGCTTATTTTGTTACTCTACTTTTTCTGGCTTTGCCCTTTGGGACCTCTCTCAGTTGATCTCTGCATGTCTTTGACTTGTCCCGTTGTTGTATGTTAATGTTCACTTTTTTGAGCATCTCCTTGCTTTCTAGCAACGCAAGAATCTCATACTTGTCTTGTGTATTTCCTGCTTTATCCTAGGATCAGGCATTTCTCCTAGGAACTCTAGTTCCTTTCATTAGAGAAAAGTACAACTGCTATGTTTTGGGTGTGGTTTATCCCACAAGGGTTCATGTGTTGAAAGATTGATCTGCAGTGTGTTGATGTTAGGAGGTGGTGGCATCTTGAAGAGGGGAAGTCTACTGGAAGTTGGTGGTTTTGGGCGCTGCTGTCCTTGGAAGAAGTGAAAGTAGTTTTTGAGAGATAGTTGTTAGAAGAGGTAGAGTGATCGCTGAATAGCTAGCTGTCTTTTGTCTCCTTGTCTGTGCCCACCATTTGGTGCCATCTGCCTTTATGCCTTCATGTATCTATAGCTACCATGCCTTTGATCCTCCAGAACAGATCTTAATCTTTTTTTCTTTTAAGTACCAGCCTGAGGTATTTCATTAAAGTAATGAAAAATAAACTGTCAGCTTGTTGCATCTGTGCATAGATTTCAGGTAAATTTCAATCTGTAATCTTTTCAGCCATCACTAAGTTTGGGTGTATTTTGTTCAGCTTTACTCTTTTTTTTTTTCTTTTTCTTTCTGTTGTGGGCGTGGAATCCAGGGCCTCATGATTGTTAGGCAACGCTCTACGAATGAATTATCCTCTCCTCTCTCAGGTGCTGGCCCCTCTCCTTGTCCTCTCCACTTAATTTTTTTTAAACTTCCATAGTCCACTCAAAAAGAAGGTACCCCTTCCCTCTGCCCTTGATAAAAATTCACTCTTAAAGAATGAGTATTAGGCCAGGGATTTAGCTCAGCGGCACAGCACCTGCCTGGCGAGGACAAGATCCTGAGTTTCATCCCCGGTACAAACAAAAAAAAGAGTATTGATTCCACCATCATAGCTTGAATTTTTCAAATCAGCCTTAAAGTTGGAATATAGAGTGAACAGAATAAAGTATTTAAAGTTTTGAACCTGAAGGACTGTGAAGTGATGCATGCCTTTCTGTAGTTCTTAGAGGAATATTTTGGTAGACTTTCACTCTTTCATGTGTAATCATATATCATAGCATTAATAGCTTCACAAATTTTATTTTCTGTTCCCCAGAGTTTTTCTGTAGCCACACAGCAAACTAGAGGTTTTTCTCAGCCCTGTCTTGCAAATAGTCTATCTGTAGTCTTCTATCTCTATACTTGGACTTTCTTCTATCTATTCCCCTAAAACTCCCTCCCACTTATCTGTACTACAGCAGTGCTGCAGTACAGTATGTCTGTAATTTCACTTCCAGTGGCTTGTTTCTTGTGTGTAGATTGTTGATTTTCATGTATTGGCCACATAGTCTGTGTCCAACCTCTGCTCACTTGTTGCTTGTTAGCTGCTTTGATTTTGTCTACATGGATGATCATCTTGTCTGGAAATGAGACCTGTTTAATTCAAGCTATATCTATGTATATACCCTTCCTTTCCTTGCTTTATTGAACTAACTAGTACCCCCAGTCCACCAATAAGTACAGTGCTGCACAGAAGTGGTGACAGATATCCTCATTGTCAGTATTAGAAGAGAGCTTTCAAGTTCCCTTCCAGTTCTGGTTTGCAAAGATGTTTATTATTAATGAATATTGAATGTTATCAATCAATGTTCCCTTATTGAAATGATCTTTTTTCAAGCTTCTGCACTGCAAAAGAAACCATCAACAGAACTAAGAGACAACCTACAGTGTGGGAAAAACTTTTTACCAGCTGCTCTTCTGACAAAGGACTATTATCTAAAATATATAAAGAACTCAAAACAACCAGCCCCCCCAAATATAAAGACAATTCTCAAGTAATATATGAAAAAATGCTCCACATCACTGGTCATTCGAGAGATGCAGATGAAAACAACACTGAGATTTCACCTCACCCCACAAAGAATGGCTGCTATCAAGAAATGACACAATAACAAATGTTGGCACGGTTGTGGGGAGAAAGGAACCCTTCTCCATTGTTGGTGGGAGTGCAGACTGGTGCAACCACTATGGAAATCAATATGGAGATACCTGAAAGAACTAGGATTAGAGGTTCCATTTGACCCAGCCATCCCTCTGTTGGGTATCTTTCCAAAAGAAGGGAAAGAATCATACCACAGTGATATATGCGCACCCATGTTTATAGCGGCACAGTTTGTAATAGCTAAAACTTGGAAACAGCCCATCTGCCCATCAATTGGAAACTGGATAAAGAAAATGTGGCTTTCCACAAAATGGAATACTACTCAGCCATAAAGAATGAGAAAGTAGATTCATTCATAGTTAAATGGATATTCTAAGTGAAATAAATAAGGCACACACATGCAAATACCGAATAGTATCTCTCGTGTGAAAAACTAAAATAGTACTCAAGATCCTAATGGGACACTTAGCAAATAAGAAGAAAAGGACCAAAGGTGTAGGGACAGTGAGAAGGATAGGGAAGGGGGAATAAGGGAAAAGGAAAAAAATATGAGAAAATGTAAAAATGGAATTAAAGTGTTTGAAGGGGGGGTGGGGAGGGTGAAGGGAAGGTGGGGACAAGGGGAAAAAATGAGAACCAAGACCTGGCATGTAAAGGTACAAGATCCCAGTAATGAATGTAACTGTACTGTCTACCTAGAATGTACCAATAAATTAAATTTAAAAAAAAAAGAAATGATCTTTTTTTGGTTTGTTGTAATTAATAATTATAGGATGATGAAGCTGGCCATGCGTTTCTGGGCAAACACCATTTCGTCATTGTGTAGTATCCTTTCTGTCTATAGTTGGATTTGTCTTACTAATGTTTTGTTGAGTTTTTAAAAAATTACAAGATGTAATTGGTATGTAGTTTTTTAATCTACTTTTGTTACTAGGGTAATGGTGGCCTCATAAAATGTGCTCCTGTCTCTTCTTCAGTAGAGTTTGTAGAAGAGGCCCTATTTCTTTCTTAAATGTTTTGTAGGTTTCAGTGTTGGAGTAGCCTGGACCTAAAGTTTGTTTTTAACTATGAATTTAACTTTTTAAATCAATAAGCGTAAGGCTTTTGAAGTTGTCTTTTCTACAGCAAGTTTTGGTAGAATGTGCCTTTCAAGGAATTTCATTTATTGAATTAATTACATAAAGTTGTTAAATTTCTATGGCAGTCCTCCCCCGCCCATCACTGGGAATTGAACCCAAGGGCCTTTCACATGCTAGGCCAATGCTTTTACTGAGCTATATCCCTAGTTTTTATGAGTGTTTCTATGTTGTGCTATATTGTAATTTGACCCTATCACTTTACTATAGTTTTGGTAATTTAGCCCACTGCATTTAAGGCATTTTTGTTTCTAGAACCATAGAATATTTGAAGAGCATAGCAGATTTTATTAATACTTCACTGATGGTGTCTGGGTTTAATAATTTAATAATTCATAAGATACTAGAATGACAACTTATTTAGAACTGTAATATCTATTTATAGATAAGTCGTAGCATGAAAGAATTAATAGGCTTGTTGGTGCTGTTGTGGCCCAAGTAATGTTCCTCTTAGCCAGGAGAGTCTTAACCTAGTGCTGTAAAGCTTTTTATGCCTGTAGGGGGAAAAAATTATATTTATA
>NW_022900942.1:66753587-66786968 GCF_012274545.1 Fukomys damarensis
ATAAAATATATATATAATCTCCACTGTGTATAGTACAGTGGCTTCTTCTGTTTTGTTTTTGTTTTTGTTTTTGGTACTGGGGATCGAACTCAGGTCCTTGCTCTTTCGAGGCAGGCGGTGGAACCACTGAACTAAATCCCTGGCCCCATAGTAGCTTCTTTTAATTTCATCTTACTTTAATTAATTTTTTAGCCATATGCAGCTCTTAGATCATCAGCAAAACAGGTCTGCTTCATAGCTTCCTTTTTTATATATAAAACCTCCTTCTAGGGTTTTTTCTAGATCTCAGCGTAAGTTTGTCCTAACATAAGCTTCTGGGAGGAACTTTAATCTATTGAATCAGCTTACATAGTAAGGAGAGAAGGCTGAGCAAGTTGGATGTTGCATGAAGTGGTCGTTACAGTTAGTGCATAATTATAATGTCAGTGAGTAAGTTGATAAAGTTACTAAATGCCTGGTATGTTCAGTGAAGGGAAGGAAAGGCACTCCCAAGGATTTTTAAATAGGAAGAGTTCAGTAAGTTACATGTTATAAATTTACTGACCAAACCCATTAGGTTCTTGGTTGAATCTTCAGAAATGACCTCCAGACCAATACATAACTACAAAGGAAACTTTTTAGAGATCCCACCTCTGAATCCATGCTGGAAGAGGAAAACTCTTTGCCAATGCTTCTACTCCTACTGCTTGTGCATATACAGAAAGCTAAAGATACTACTAGACTAGAGAAGGTGTAAAGAAATACAGAAGTAATTCTCTGGTTTTTTAAAATGACAGACTGAGTGAACTGGATCAAAAAATTTTCACTGGTGCCAGGGATTTAGCTCAGTGGTTCCGGTGCCTACCTCATAAGCGCAAGGGCCCAAGTTTGATCCCCAGTACCAAAAAAGAAAAAAAAATTTTTCATTGGAAGTTCAAATCATTAACTGGAGGTTGTCCTTTCTAAGAAAATAAATTATTTTATAGAGATAATAGATTATACTAATTATGGCATATAATTAAGTAGAGTCTATTGTATATGACACAAATGAACCTTACCTATCTTTTCTTTATAGATCCAGGATGAGAAGACTGATAAAAGAAGCAGCTAGCTGAACAGCTATAAAATGCCCAAATCTGGGTTCACAAAACCAGTTCAGAGTGAAAATTCTGACAGTGACAGCAATATGGTAGAGAAACCATACGGAAGAAAGGTAAGTAACTAAAGTTTGTGTGTGTGTGTTTGTGTGTGTGTGGTTTTCTCTGAACTAAGTGGAATACAGTTAGTTTTTTTTCATAAAATGAAAGGCAACATGAATGCCAGATGTGTTTGCTCGCCATTACTGTAACAGATACCTGAGATAATTTACAAAGAGGGAGGGCTTATTTTCATTCACAGTTTTGGAGGTTTTGGGCTTTTGGCCTGTGGCAAAGCAGAACATCAGAATAGGGAGCTCAAGGAGATGCAGAGTGATTCACCTCTTGGCCTGGAAGTGAAGGAAAGAGATTGGAAGAACTGGATTCCCATTATCCCTTCGAGGGTGTAACCTCAGTTCCCTAAGATCTCTGCTAGGCCCTTCTTCTTAAAGGTTCCACAGCTCCTAATAGTTCTAAGCTGGGGACAAGCCTTTAACACAGGTGCTGTTGGGGGACATTCTAGAGCCAAACTATAACATCAGACAAATCCAAACCATTTACTTATGCCCTTTAGAAATAAATTGGATTCCGCAGGATACAGTTTTTTTTTTTTCCACTCCCTGAGATGACCACAATTACCAATTAAAACACTACTGAGATAGTACAATTAAGAAATAATCATTGAGAGGGGACAAAAACAAAAAAAATCTAAGGTCTCACAGTCATTCGGCATTTCTCTCCCCATCCTCTAGCCCTTGGTGGCAAAACACACATACACAATAATTACTGCATTTTCCAGGTTTGTACCCTATGGGAAGACTTAACTTCCACATCTTTAATAGTTTCTCCATAGTAGAAGACAGTAGTACCTTAAAGAATTGTTTCAGAGAAATGGCAAGTCATGCTTAAGGTTTGGCACATAGTATATGCTCAATTAGTGTCAGCAGTTTTTGTTACTAGTAATAATTGCCAGTGGCCCTTCACTCTTCTTACCCTGTCCTCCTTCTCTACTCCTATTTAAGCAATCAGAACCTTTATTTGGACTTGTGCTGTTGTCTCCTAACTTGTGTCAGTATCTCTGGTCCCTCTTATTTGCTTTCATATATCTCTTTGAATTTTGTGGCTTTTTCAAAAAGCCTTTTTTTTTTTTTTTTTTAAGTACCAGGGATTGAACTCGGGACCTTGTGCTTGCAGAGCAGGTGGGAGAACCACCGCGCTAAATCCCTGGCCCAGAAAGCCATTTTTTACTGTAGGACATCTGAGATGTTCCCAGTTTTCATCTGATAGATCTGTATAGCCATTATCACAGCCAGCTTTAGAGCATTTCTCTCAATGTAAAAAGATCCTTCTTGCCTATTTGCAGTCAGTCCCCACTCCTGCACCAACTCCAGGCAACCCCAAAACTGCTTTAAAACCCAGGAAGGGTAAATTTTCAAACTGTTCTTTTCTGCATTGTTTTGGCTATTCAGGGGCCTTATCATGGCCACATAATTTTAGGATTATTTTGTCAGTTTTTGCAAAATAGCGGATCTGCAAGGAATTCCTGGTAGGAATTTTATTGAACCTTAACTCATTTTGGATAGTATTGCTGTCCTAACAGTATTGTCTTCCAGTGTCCAATTGTCTCTCCACTTACTTACTTTTCAGTCTCCCTAAGCAATTCTCGGTAGTTCTCATCATACAAATCTTGAGCTTCTGTTGTTAAATATTCATAAATGTTTTGTCTTGTTTGTGGCAGGGTCTCCTTATGTAGTTCAGGCTGGCCTTGAACTCAATATGTAGCTGAGGCTCGCCTTGAACTCCTGAGCCTCCTACCTCAGCCGCCTTAGTTCTGGGATTAGAGACATGGGCCGCCTGGCCTAAATTTTCTTTTGTTTTTTGGTTTTTTTAAATAATTTTCATAGTACTAAAAATCTCACAAAAAACTTTTGTTCACATAATAATTGCAAAGGTGGTTTTATTTTATGTAGGGCATAACAAGTCTCTGAAGAACATGATTGTTATATTCTTGCAAATGTTTTCCATGTGACATGTCATTACATGGTTTCTTTTAACTCTCACAGCACAGAATAGTGTATTAGGTAGCTATATGGGAGAATGGGCATTATTGGGTTTTTAAAAGCTCTTTTATTCATAACAGGTTCTTTTCTATGGTGAGACTTTGTTGACCTTTCTGCAAATGTCCCCAACTTAATGATGGCTCTTCTTACTGATTTTTTGACTTTACAGTGGTGCAAAAGTGTGCCTAAACAATAATTGCCTTTCAGTATTGTCAGTAAATTACGTGAGATAGTCAGCACTTCATTGTAAAGGGGTCTCATGTGAGATGATTTTGCCCGACTACCATTGCCCAGGCTAATGGAAGTGTGCTGAGCAGGTTTAAGTAGGCTAAGCCAAGCGATGTTTGGTAGATTAATCAGATTAAGTCCATTTCCAGCTTACAGTAATTTTGATTTATGATGGATTGATTGGGACATATCCCACTGTAAGTTGAGAAGCATTTATATAGTCATGCTTTTTTATTACATGCATTTGTAGTGCTTTGACATCTGTGGCTTAACTGGCCCTTGAGATACTACTGTCCCTTCTCAGAGCTAGTAATTCCTAGAGACAGTGAACAGTCCCTTGTGAGCATACCTTCATATGCAAACTAATCAAGAGCCCACACCTCAGTCACCACCTTCATGGGCCCTCCTCACACTTACTTGGCCACTATTACCCTACTCAGATTACCACAAATCCTTGAAGTGGACTGTTGGAGAAACACCCTCTGTGTCCCATTGCCCTGTCTTGTGGAAAGTAGACAATTCTTTTGCTGGGAGTTACTGGGGATCGAACTTGGGACCTTGCTCTTGCAAGGCAGGCAGCGGAACCACTGAGCTAAATCCTCGGCCCAAAAGTAGACAGTTCTAAGCCTGCTTGTCCTGCTTCACCCTTTGTTTCCTGGGAAACCACAATAAAGGCTTTGTCCACATTTCTGCCCTCTCTCTGTGGACAGGCTTGCTTCTCTATGTAGTGTGGCCTGGTGTTTTCTCAGTGGCAGTTATGCCTTCCTCTGTTTGCCTCATCATACCTGAATAATAATCAAACTTGGAAGAAAATAATAAAACTTGTATTTAAAAATAGTATCATGGGCCAGGGATGTAGCTTACTGGTGCCACACCTGCCTGGCAATCACAAGGTCCTGAGTTTGATCCAGTACCAAAAAAAAAAAAAAAAAGTCTTGTAAGCAAAACACTTAACTAGGAAGCTTTATTTAGTTAACAGAAATTAAAAACAGTTCAAGGTTTTCACTTTAAATCTTGAAAATAAAATGATACAGTGCTTTTTCAGTAACCTGAGCTAGCTAATAAAGTCACATCTCTTACTAATTTGCAAATAAATGTATCATGAATAAATACAGAATTTAAGATGTTTTTCTTGTCACCTGTTAAGATCATTATATGGTTTTCTTTAATCTTATGATAAAAGTGGATTGTCTCGAGATTTTCTAACACAGAACTAGCCTTGCATTCTATGGATGAACCCTGCTTGATTATGGTATATTATTTTCTAAGATGCTGAGTTTGATAATTCTTTAGGATTTTTACATTTCTGTTCATAAATGGATTTCATTTGTAATTTTTCTCTCATGCTGTTTGATCAATTTAATTTAGACTTGTGAGATGGATTGGGTAGCTTCTGAATGCTGTTCCTATAGTATTGTTTATATGAAATGTGAAATATTCTTTGAATTTTTTTGTTAAAACTCTTTACAAAATCATCATCCTTTTCTAAACATGAATTTTTAGCTATGGGTTTATTATCTTGTAGTCTGTTCAGGCTTTTTTTCCCCTTCATAAGCCAATTTTTTTGTTTGTTTTGTTTTGTTTTGTTTTGTTGTAGTACTGGGGATCGAACTTGGGTCCTTGTGCTTGCGAGGCAAGCTCCAGAACCACTGAGCTAAATCCCCAGTCCCCTTCATAAGCCAATTTTTAGTGAAGCATGTTTTCTAAGAAAAGTACCCATTTCTCCAGCCTTTAATGATGTACAGATGAAACATTATTTTGTAACTTCTAAATACTCCCCCTGAATGGGCTGGGGTTTTAGCTCATTGGTTCTGCCGCCTGCCTCGCAAGTGCAAGGTCCCGAATGTGATTCCTGGTACCAAAAAAAAAATCCTTCTGGGGTTGTATTTCAGCTCAATTCTGGACTTTGTTACTTTTCTCTCTTGTTTTCCTAAACTTGACATAAATTTATTCTCTTGTTCTTTTAGAACCACTTTTGCTTTTACTGATGAAGTCTGTCTTCGAAAAATAGAATATCCTCCTTCCCCCATTCATTCAGCTTTCACCTTGGGTTGGAAGCTAGTCCTTTAGAGCATGCATCCACTTTTAAGCTGCTTCTGAGATTGCAACTATGATAAATATTATTTATTGCCTTGGTTCTGAGAATATTCTTTTAAGCTCTGCTACAAAGGTGATGTGACTGAGTTCTTATCATCAAGCTCATTTTTCACCAAGGAGTTGTTGTAGCCCCTTTAGATGTGTTGTACCAGTTGGGTGGCAGGTTACAGCCACAAGCCATGACAGTAGGTTACTTCACCTGACTCAGTGGGTGCATATTTTTATTTGATATATTTTCCTTTTCCAAGTTGAATCAGCAGTGTATCCATGTGCCTTTAATTTAAGAAGTAGGGTTCTAATATTGACTGAATAGATTGTCCTTTGGTTCCTGTAATTCAGGTATATTTAAATCTTTATTGGTAAAAGTAGTGATTCTCAGACTTCAGCATGCATCAGAATCACTGGAAGGGTTATTCCCACAGATCCCTGGGCCCCAGATGCACTACTTCAGTAGGTCTGGGGTAGAGCTCAAGAATTTGCATATCTGAGAAGCTTCCAGGTGCTGATACTGCTCTTAGAACTTCTGGTAAAGCTGGAAGTGGTGGCATATGCCTGTATTCCAGTACTTGGGAGGCTGGGGCAGGAGGATTGCAAGTTCCAGTACCACCTGAACAACTTACTAAGTCTCCCTCAGAATAAAAATGATAACACAGCTTGGTGTGCAGGCTCTGGGTTCAAGTCCCAATACTGCAGAACAAAAACAAACAAAAAAGAACTTGTAGTGTAGGTAGTCATATAGTCAGGTATTTGCAGGGGATTAATCCAAGACCTCCCCCATACCAAAGCCCCACAGGTGTTAAAGCCTCTTTTACAAAATGGTGTGATATTGGCCTGTAACCTGTGCATGTCCTCCCAGAGCCTTTAAATTATCTCAGAATTACTTATAATACCTAATAATGTAAATGCTATGTAAATAGGTGCTATATTCCACACTTTATGGAATGACAGAAAATCATACATGCTTATTACAGGTGCAGTTTTTTTTGTTTTTTGTTTTCTTTTCTGAATATTTCCAGGGCATGGCTGGTGGAATTTGAGAATGGAGAATCCAAGGATAAAAAGGGTCAACTATAGCTGGGTGTTGTGACACATGTCTTTAACCTCAGCACTCTGGAGGCTAAGAGAGGAGGATTGCTGCAGTTCACGGCTAGCCTGGACTTCATAGCAGACCCTGTCTCTAATAAAACACAGTCTCATTCAACCCAGATTGCATTTTCAGATTTATGTATTTATTAATTGTGATACATCTGGATTATATATACCCAGGCATGTGGTATTCTTATATTCAAGATGATGCATTATTTTTAAATTGTTACTCAGTGCAAGCATGGAAATAGCGGTTGCTTTTTTTTTGGACTGGGGATTGATCTACAAGTAGGGAAATAGGAAACAGGTTGGCAGAAGTGTTACTGTTGTACCTGGGTCTTTGCAGGTGAGTACAGGTGATGGTTTGTGATACCTTCTCTATTTTTGATTATTTGAAAATTCCCTGAATGAGTTTTTAAGTACCATGTACTTAGCTAATATTTATACGGCTTTATTCCTATTTGATTTTCTTAATAGAGTAAAGATAAGATTGCATCCTACAGCAAAACTCAAAAAATTGATCGAAGTGATGCGGGCAAAGAAATGAAGGAGAAATCATCCATGAAACGTAAACTTCCTTTTACCATTAGCCCATCAAGAAATGAAGAACGAGATTCAGATACAGGTAGAATAATTTTTTATTTTCTGGTAGAATTTTAATCATTTTCTTACTATGGTTTTCTTTTTCCTTTCATATATACTTTTTCTCTTGACACCCCAACTTATGGACGAATACTCACATTTCAGTATTTCAGGGTTATCATTTAGGTGATGTCTAACCAGAGATGAAAGAAAAGTTTGCTTTGTTTCTTACTCTGTTAATGTTTATTATAAATTTCTTAGCAATTTCAGATCTTAATTTTGGGGGGAAGCATTCCAGGGATGAAAATTTACTAGGATATGGTATATTTGAGAAAAAGTTGAATTTTTGTGGACTGTTGGACACACCAAAGAAGTTTAGGCGATTTAGATTCAGAATGAATTAGAAATGGGGGAGCACACTTAACTGATACAACTAGTGCTGTTCATAGTGCTTTTGTTTTTCTGGTCTTTTTGTTTTTGTTTTTGGTACTGGGGATCGAACTCGGGACTTGGCGCTTGCGAGGCAGTCGGCAGAAGCACTGAGCTAAATCCCAGCACCCATTTCTCTAGTCTTTATGAGCTGGAACTTGAGTTTGGTCAATCCTAGTGACTAATAAAAAATAAATCCTTACTACTAATATTTTACTAGCTTGTGCTTTAACCCTGAACTAATCATTTCTTGAAACTGATGTAGACTCGAATATTACGTATTTATCACAGATACTTTATTCATAAAATATACATTGCATAAAAGAATAAACTGTCTTTTAAATGTTTTAATTTTCTCCACAGAAAGTTAGTGTTGCATTGACCTTATGTAATTTTGAATGTAAGCCTTCACCCCATGGGTCTCCTGTTGTGTGTTTTCTTCATGTATTTGAGTTGAAAATTGTTCTTAAATACTCATGGTATTTTTAAATTTCCAAGACTGCTCTTACAGTGATTAAGAAATTAGGTACTTTGTTGATTTTAAGTTACACAGTTTATTTAACTGAAGTACGGCCCTCCATAACCGTATGTGATATTATGAAGCTATTTGTAGGTCACTAGCTGAGAAGAAAGTAATTACAGTCATCATGGGCCCAGTAGTAATGTCAGGCAACAGCAGGTTTCATATACAGTGGTGGTTCCATAAGTTATATCACCTAGTGATATTGTAGCCATCTTTGTTAGTGTGAGTCCATTCTTTAATGTGCATACAACACTGGAACCACAGGATGACATATTTGTCAGAGCATATCCTCACTGTTAAGTGATATGTACCTGTATGTGGCTTAGATACCTGTTTTAAGAGTTAGCCCTTCTCATATTTTTTCCTTGGATGTCTCTTTGCTGTTCTTTTTTTATTTTTGCTTTTGTTTTTTGAGACAGGGTCTTACCATGTAGTTGAGACTGGCCTGGCACTCACTATGTAGCCCAGGCTGGTCTCGAACTCACAGCGATCCTCCTGCCTCAGCCTCCCAAGTGCTGGGATTACAGGCGTGTACCATGCTGTTCCTTTTTTAATTACCCAGATTTTATTTTCCAGTGACAATGATAACTTCTCTAAGAAGGGATTTTTGATAAACTCTAGTGTTAGCATTTCTTAGGAATAAAGTTTCAAAATAATAAACTTCCTGTGAGCTTTTGTCATTTTGGGTAGTTTCTCTTGTATTTAGAGTAAAATTAAGGAGAGAATATTACTTAGGAGGACATGAATTTAGGAACCGAATAAATACAATGCTGTGCTCACACAGTTATCATTTAGCCAGTTGGGTCTCACTTACACAAGATACACTCATAAGTCTGTTTGTTTCATATTGACTGTTCAGTGCATATCTTTTTATTTAGAACGTTGTATTCATCTTTGATGTTTGTAGTGAAACCAAATAAGTTCTGGTTATTGTCTTTTACTAACTCATGTTTATTTGTGAAAAAACCCTATAATTTTGTGCTACAATCTATAAAAACTCTTACCAAAGAACATTAGGCATAATTTTTATACTTCTTTGGACTCATGGACATGTTTTGGAAACTGAAACTGAATAGGAAGGAAATGCCAAAAGATTTGCACACAAAAGACTGAAAAAGGGAGGAGGGAGTAGAAATATTAGCATATCAGAGAGGAAGATTCAGAGAGGACAGACGTCTATTCATCAACTGTTCATAATACAGAAATGATAGAACGTGAAAGAAAAAACAAAACAATGAAATTCCAATAGTGGTCAACAATTCTAATAGTTCTACAAGTGGTGTTGACAGAGTTGATGAACATCTACAAGCTATCTTGTAATCAAAAAGCAAGGAAAAAAATATTATAAAATGTTTATACACCTTCTGGAACAAACAGTATAGAACTTGTTTATTGTTTATTCAAAATAAGGGAGTGCAAAAATATCATTTACAATTTAGATTCAGTCTAATAGACCAAATAATTGAAAAACACAGGATAATGAAATGCCAGCCAGGATGCCTACCATCGACATCTTCACCATTACATTTAGTGGGTAGACATTTTATTGACATTATACCACTCACAGAAAAAAAAAAAAAGGACAATGCAACAGTGTAAAATGTGTTATTCAAAGAAATATAGTAATACAGAAAGAATTTGGAAAGAGACTAGATGCTACTATCCAGATTGTAAGTTTGTGTTCTTTTCATGATATACCATACTCAGAAAATTCATTGAAAAAATTTGACAAAATTTTCTGTTTTATATTTCCCGTTGTATTATTTTATAAAAAGTAACAAAAAATGAGCAAGTTTTGGTCATTCTGTCTTTAAATAATTGGACTGGTAAATGGTTAACCTAAATTTTCAATTATTTAGCTTTATTAATATTTTTAAAGAAATGCTGTGTAGAAGAGTAAGTGGTTGACTACAGATGCAATTTGGGAACAAATTGTAGCATAATTTGAAGTCATGACAATTGATCCATGTAGCTGCATCCTAGCACTGTTCATTTTGAATTACTTTTCAGAAATCACCAGCATATTTGTCTGCATCAATCCTAGTGTCTGTTCCATGTTGTCCTTTCCTCTTGGAGAGTCCCTGTAACTGGAATACCAGGAAACAGTGACGACCATGGAAGCCTAAAAGCAGCTACTTATCTGGAGGATTCTGCTTACGTCTACTATAATATCTTGCTTTGTCACTTAATTTTAGTTTTTGAGGTTTATTTTCAAACTCCTGCTCTAGGGCCTTGATCAGATTAGTTATTATAGTTATAATAGAAGTAAATAGCATAATGTTGATCATCAAAGATTTAGTTTTTTTAATTTTTAAAATTTGATCAAGCCAGGGATTTAGCTCAGTGGTTCTGCCTCCTTCCTTGCAAGCACAAGGACCCAAGTTTGATCCCCGGTACCAAAATAAATAAACAATTTGATCACGCCTGCAGCGTGAAAGGATGTGCACCGCAGGGAGTCAGTGTTTAAATTGTCTTGTTGTTTAGGTTGTGATATTAGGGGTTGGATCTAGGGCCTTTTTGCTAAGCTGCATCCTCTTTTTTTTTTTTTTTTTTTTTTTTGGTGAGACAGAGTCTAAGTCATTAAATTGTCTAGATTGGATTAGAAATTGCCATTCTCTTGCCCCAGCTTCCCAGGGTGCTGGGATGACAGCAATGCAACACCATACCTAGTTAATTTGAAATCTTTGTTAAGTCTCAGTTTCCTCATTTGCATGTAATATCAGCTTCAAAGGATTGTGACCTTTAAGTGATGTAACATGTAAATTCACTTTGTGATACATTAATAATATTACAGAAAACAGATCAGTGCTGGTTTAAACAAGAATTGTTTGTTTGTTTGTTTGTTTGTTTCTGGGGATCAAACACGTATCCTTGCACTTGCAAGATAAGCAGCAGAACCACTGAGCTAAATCCCCAGCCCCCAGATAAGAATTTTTAAACTTAATGTAATAAGAAGGCAGAGGCAGATATAAGCAGTCCTGAATTGGTGTAGCAGCTCAGTAGTTATGTGGGACTGGGTTCATATCCTTTTTCTGCTCTGCCCCCTTAGCTCATACATGGGATGGGGATTGTTGTCCTTAAGCATTATGAGTTGTAGTCATAAAATTGATGCTGCTTCTTGGTAGAAAGTAGACGGACCACGGACAAAAGTATCTTTCTTCCAGTGAGATATATGGCCTTTTATTGATGAAATAACATCCCGAGTAACTTCTGCCTGTTAGTTTTTCTACCCTAGTTTCATGGGGGTCTTAAAAGTCAGGTGCTTTTAGCTGTAGGTATTGTCACTCTGATCATAGTTGTAGTATTCCTGGTTAGAAGGGGAGACCTGATACTGGGTAGATGGTTTACAGTGTCTGCTACCGTGAGTGAAATATAACCAATGACTTGTAACTTTTATCACTATAATAGTCATTGCGGCTTCTGCCTCAGTGAATGCTGTTCCTCCTCTGTCAGTCCTACCATGCTGCTTTTCTGGTCTGTCACAGCTGCAGTCCCTTAGTGGGATGCCCAGATCCTTTAACATGAAGGTGTTCTACAGCTCTCTGGAGGCTGCAAAAGGAGTCTCTTCATGGCCTCCAGACTCACAAGTTTGCAAGTCTTTCATTATGTGTAATACATACTATCAAAAGGATCTTTAGGGATTGTGTTTTTGGCATGCCCTGAGGTTTGGTTTGTTGTTAAAAGGATTAACCATTTCTATGATTCTTCATGTTTTTCCAAAATAATCATAGTTATAAAGCCTCCACCAATTTATGAAAGTTCTTGACCTCAGTTAGCATTAGGGGACATGTTTTTCTTGAATACTGTATTGGATAGAACTAATGTCCCTACAGATAAACCAGTAGTACTTCATTGTTTGCATGTACCTGTAAAGATGGAGTATCCTTCATTTTAATTGTCCCTTAGTAAACATTACTTATTTGTTTACTACAGTGTTTTCTTATGGCCTTTTTAGATGATCTGATAAGAAAATTCAGACACCATGTGATCTGTCCCTGAAGCTCATGGTGGCAGTTGTAGAACATGTTGAAATTTCATAAACTAACCTCCGCCATCCATTCTTAGTTCTCCTTCCGTGAGGCTGTATGTCCCACTAAAGGATTTATCTTAATGTGCCTCAAACAGATTTGGAGAGGAACAGTTTTTAAATGTACTGCTGCCTATGTTAAGGAAGCATATAAAGTCGGTGCTCAACTTAATGAAAATCATTTTCTGTGATTTTCATTGCTATTTGTTAAATAGATTGATGTTTGCCCCCTTCCTGATGTTTTGTTATAAAAATCTGAAACATATGGTGCAGACTTTTAAAATCATTCTTGGTATTTTCTTCTCTTACAACCTAAAACAGTATATTAACCTTAAAAGGATTGTTAAAATACAAGTATTGGTTTTGAGTTTCCTTACTGTAAGGAATAGATGAGGGAGAGAATTGCTCTGCTTAGCACTTGGTGTTTTAGATCAGTCTAAAACTGATAGAAGGAAGTAGTAAGTCATAAAGGGATGTGATGGGGAAGCTTTAACTTTCCATCTCCTGAATTAAATCTTTATATCTTTATAGAATACATATTCAAGTGCCCCATATATAAATGTGATTTGAATAAAAGCTAGAGAGTAAATGGGATCGGGATGAGTTGGTTACTTCCAAAGAAGCTTTGGGTAAATTATTGAACTTCTTCCTTATATATTAATAAGTATAATCGAAAGTTCATTTTATCCTGTTTTAGTCTTTTCGTATTATATGATCTTCTTTCAATAATTTATTATGATCAATTATGTTAGAATGTAATTGTTGCCAGTTTGCTTTGCAATCTATGGAAGACATTTTAAATTTTTTGTTTGTCGTTATATGGAATGTCAAATACTAATTTTTCATGGAATTCTTGTACTTGATCGCTTACTGCCTTCAATTTTGAAATGTGTCCATTGAAAGTCTGTTCAGTTGATTTAACCACTTACCTTAGAATTGGTATAAATGTTTTACTAATGATCATCCTTTTGATTGAGTGAACCTCCTGATCACTTAACTTTTAGCCTAATTTTTAAATTTTTCAAATACTGTTTTCAGGAGTTACTTGCTGTTTTTTTTCCCAACATTTGATTCCTTATACCTAATGTCACGAATACTGTCTATAATAATGATCCTGGAAAGAGCTGTATATATTAACAAATGAGTGTATGAAGATTGAAACAGTATTACTGTGAATTGAAATGACATTGTTTAAAAGTTAAAAACATCTGCTCTGGCCATATTGCCAAAGTCAGTTCTCCATATAATTTCTGTGTCATGAATTTTTAGGCAGAATTCCATATTCTTAACTGGTAAACTAGCTTTTTTTTAAATTTAAGCTGCTTTTATTCTAAAATGTCTTCAATAGCAGTCACTTTTGCAATTCATTCTTTGAAATATAATTTATAGAAAAGTCTGGTATAGAATGATACTGCAGTCTAAAATGTTCTTTTGTGTTTGCAGTTGCCTGGCTCTCAGGAAACAAAAGTGTGATTCATGTTTTTCAAATACAGATTGTATACAGAAAACCAGTGATATGAGTCCTGTCTCTTTTATCATAATTCAGAAATTTTTTTAAAATATAGCATCAAAAAATGGTGTGTTTTAATAAGCAGTGTCAGTAATGTCTACTACTGAAACTACATGGTTGAATTTTAAGAGATTTTAAGAGTTGAGTTTTAAGATACAGTTGAAGAACTGAAATCTTAGGTGTTGGCCAACCTTGTGTTTTAAATGTATTTTTGCTTTACCTTAAAAATAATCTTTCAGAAAAACCATAGATCCTTGCCTAACTGATGGTCTTTTGAAAAATGTTGGTTTGTTGAAGTCTGCATTTCCCTTCGTGTGCTTTTTCCTTTTCTCCTGTCTCTTCTCATTCTGTAGATTCAGACCCAGGACATACAAGTGAAAATTGGGGGGAGAGACTTATATCTTCTTACAGGACATACTCAGGTAATTAGATTATCAGGTGCTCCTGTTTAGCCAGTGGTTTCTGTCACATTTACAATTAAGTATTGTACATAAGTAACTTACTTTCAAACCAGTTTATAAGATATCTTTGAGTAAATGAGAACTATGTGAGTCTACCAAATTTTCCAATTTGGGTTCTTGGCTATTCCTATACCTCCACAGAGGTTTGGAACAGCACAGTGCCAGACCGCATGTGTGTAGAAAACCATGGAAGTCAGGTCCTGCCCTTCAGCAGCCCCTGGGGGGAGGGGAGATATCTAAGGTCGTTAGTCTACTTTGTTATGTACCTTTCAGTAATGTGATGTTTTTATAAATACCCATGTAAAATTTTTTCTGTTGAACTCTTTAGTCTTTATAAACTTTGCTGCCCAGGTTGAATTTAACTATATCTAGATTAAAATACCAGGCTACCTGGAGAAATGCCATCACTATTAGCTATGTTGGCGTGTCTCTGACTATGGCTCCAGTTGTCATGTGTTACTGACTCATAATGGCTCCAAATAAAAGAATGTCAGAGAGTATATAAATAACACTTTAAAATGAAGAATGAAGCAGAGGAAAGCTTAAGTGTTTTGTCTCTTTTTTGTACTGGGGATCGAACTCGGGACCTTGTGCTTGGGAGGCAGGTGAGGAATTCCTGCGCTGAATCCCCAGCTCTATTTGTCTTTCTTTAAAAAAAAAAATAGGCCAACATTCTTATCTCTGAACTTTGTAAAATGTAAATATTGTTTAGCGTCTGGGTATCTCCAAGTGTCCAGTCTTCAGCATATGACATTTAGCTATAAAAATTGAAATAAGCCTTCTGCTTATGCTACTGTTTTTATATTATAAATATGTGGGTTTGGGTGGGAGTAGGGGTACAACCAAATAATTATCCTGAAAGTTTTTAATTGAGCTCTTCAGTCAGTAGTTCTTGGTTACCAAAATTGGGTGGAGGGGTCATTTTTACCGTCAGTTACTGTGGAATCAGGCTTACCTTTCTTAGAGGTGTTCCCAAGCACCAAGGTATAACTGAAGGAGCTGTATGTGATAAATCCATCCGTGATCTGAGTGTTATTAGAAATTCGTGTTTTAGAAACAATACAACAGGTTTTTTTTCAGGTTGGAGGAATGCACACTGCAAGCAAGACTGATATAGTTATATTCACCTATATTTGGATCATAACTCCGTTGTTTAATTCCTCATGTAGTGACTGCTTTGTAAGGAAATGTCATATTCTTATATTTTTCAGACACTGATAAGTTTATGAATCAAGTTTTCCAAGGGGAAGAAAAACAGAACAGTTTTGTCTCTTTTCTATACTATGCCCTAACCCTACTTAGGAAGTAGCAGGCCTTGCGCCTTCTGTTATTCTGACCAGAACTGGAAAGAAAACTTCAGTTTTCCAGACTGAAGCTGGGGCATCTCTGTATTTCTGAAGCTTCCTCCAGACATGGAAGTTGATATAAAATTTATTTCCATTTTTATTTCAGAGAATCTTAAGTGAATCTTTTAGCTTTTTCCTTTAAAAAGTTTAAGTTAGCTGAGTGAAATTTCAGGTCTATGATAGACAGGGCTAAGCACTTTTATCAGTGCACCTGTATTTAAACTTTAAAGTTCTGGCTAATTATTAAGACATAAATACGTTTTTTTAGTTACTGATAATTAGAGATGTATTTAACTCTTTTTTCAGTGATGACAGGTCAGAGGAAATGAGTTTTTCACAGGACCAACCCTGAGGACTTGTTAATGGCTTTAAATTTGAAAAACATACATAGTCTGATAGTTTCATAGTTTTGAAGAATGTTGTAATTATCTCAAGCCTGTCTACCAGCTATGGTCACTTCACCTTCATTCCCAGTTTTAGTGTTTGTGCTGCCGAAGTGAGCACACTCAACCTTCGTTTCATATCTTGTACAGAACATACATTCAGGCTGTAGTAACTCAGTTAAAGAAAAAACAGAATTTGTATTCGATATAGGACTCGAATTTTAATTTTTATTTAATATTTAGAGATATCCAATGTTTTTCTTTTCCAAAGCATAAAGTTGTGATAATAAACTTTCAAGTGCCTTTTAAAAAAAATAAAGTAATAATCTTTTTAAAACATTGTATTAAAGTACACCCAGAGGTTAAAAAAAAGTCAGTTGTTTTGCAAATAGAATACAAAAGACATAATTTTTCCCCAAATTTTAGAAAATATTTTACAGATAAATACTAAGTAATTTTTGTTTCTATTTACTACTAAATTTTATTCTTTCTTGAAATATCTTTTGTTTTTTCTTTAAAATTTTCACAATGTTAAATAATTTTAGGAGAGATTTATGTTACATTGAATTTGTTGTTCAGCTGGACAGGGTGGTGCACACCTGTAATCCAAGCTCCTTGGGAGGTTGAGGCAGGAAAATTGCAAGTTTGAAGCCAGCTTGGGTAGCTGGGTGACACCCTGTCACAAATAAGATAAAAAGGACTGGGTGTCGCTCTGTTAAGAGCCCTTGCCTACCATTCTCTTAGGGGGTGGGGGAGATATTGTTATTCAAATGGACCATTAAAATAACAATTGTAGTTTGTCCCTAAATACTAGAGAACCTGAGATGTACGGAAAATTACTAAGACCAAATATACATTTCAGAAAAAGAGCTTTTCCAAAGACCTGTTTAAGTTTTATAGTAATTTTAATAATAGGTTAAATATTGTGCTGAGATTAGCTTTATATTAAATTGTTTCATCAATGATATGAGAACTATGAAAATGAAAGCTTGTGTTAGAAAAACTAATAAAAGTACAGTATTTTAATAAGTTGAAAGTTTGATTTTGTTACATAAAATCAGATATTCAACAAAAGGGATGTATTAGGAGTTACTGAATTTTGAATGAGCTGTGAGCAGCTGAGTTTATTAGGGCCTCTAATTTTTTTAGGCCATTATGATGCCAGTTTATTCTAATTAACTGAAGTGGTGCACAATTACAATCATTAATTCCTTATCCTACTAATACTGGTTTCTTGAAAAATGCTTATCTCTTATCTATCTGCTAGCACATCTGTCTTCTGAAAAGAACCCCACTGTATTGACAAGTAGGTTGTTCCTTCCCCTGCTCACTTCACATATTTTTAAATTTGTTATTTTCTTTCTTTTTTTAGTTCCTCTTTGCAGGAGGAACCTATACCTACATTTTTAAATCCCCGATATTTGTGTACTATTTCCAAAAATATTACACATGCCTAGACAGGTAACAGCCAGACCTCTACATTAGTTGGCACAGGGCATCTGCATTGACTTCACGTGCACATCTCCGACCTGCAGAATCTAGCTCAGTCTGATCCCCTGGCACCGAATGGGAAATGTTGGCTGTGTTGCAGGATTTCTCGAATAATAAAGCCTGAGAGCATCTGATCTCAGACTGATCAGTTCTTATTGAAAAGGACCCTGAACATTTTTGGGTCTTTGCAGGATCTCTCTTAACTCAGAGCCACACAAAATCTTTAATTTGCTTATTTTTCACTTGGATAGGCCTTGTTCAGCTGTCCTATGATGAGAATAAATTGATTTGGTGCTTTTTTAAGTAACTATTGTGTATGACGAGACTTGTCTTAAATTCTTCTAAACAAACTTTAGTTTCTTGAAAGTTGTACAAACCATTGCTGGAATTAGAGTAGTATTCATTTAATTTTTTGGTGGTACCAGGGATCGAACTCAGGCTTCATATGTAATAGGCAAACTGTTCATTGCTGAGCCACATCCCCAGGCCAGGAAAGTAATTTAGAAGAGGATTGGTTTGTAGGTTTAGCAGTAATGAGAATAAAAATTACAGGTGATGAAATGTTTCAGAGGTGTAATATAGTTGGCACTCTGTTCACCAAGTCAAGTAATCACAGATCAAAAGTATTTTTAAACATTGTATCTGTACTAAATAGACATGTGCAGATTTTTTTCTTGTCATTATTCCCTAAACAATCCAGTATAATAACTATTTACATAATATCAACATTATGTTAAGAATTACGAGTAATCTAGAGATGTTTTTTTACATGGGTTATAGGCAAATTTGACACCATTTTATATAAGGGTCTTAAGCCATTGGTAGGCTTTGGGATCCACACAGGGGTCCTGGAACCAATCTTGTAGATCCCAAGGGACAACTAACTGTACTGGGACCGTCTAGAATGTTTTTTAAAAAGTTAAATTTTAATAGAATAAATCACTAAAATACAGATTTTACTAGGAATAAATTTCCAAGTAACCTGAAAACAGCAGAATTCAGAATATATTTTTCCAAAGTATTAGAAAGGAAATTGTCTGTATAATTCTACTGCCCTTTTCTGTAGCTACTCCCAGTTATATATTGTTGACATTTCCCATATACATTTATATAGCATCTGTCAAAAAAGTTGTCTTGTGTCTTGCTTTCCAGATACTTACATTAGGTTCAATTTCTTACATATTTATTAATAATTCCAGAGAAAGAAGGCCCAGAAAAGAAGAAAACGAAAAAGGAAGCTGGAAATAAGAAATCTACACCAGTGAGCATTCTCTTTGGTTATCCACTCTCAGAGCGAAAGCAGATGGCTCTTCTCATGCAGATGACAGCAAGAGACAACAGCCCAGGTGAGGGAAGGGAGGCTGCCATCCCCCAGTTAATGTGCATTCTGAATATTCCCCAGGCCCCTCTAAACTTGTTTCAGCAGTTTTAACTACTTTTAGTCTTTATCCTTTCTTGAATTTAGTAGAATTAATTACCTGTAATATGAGTTTTGTAATTTTATCATTATTGGTGTGATATTTTGTTTATTGTGTCCTCTACTATATGCGAAGCTATGTAAGAGCAGGGGTCTTTGCGTTTAGTGGAAATTAAGTAAATACTTGTTAAATAAAATGAGAAATTTAGAAATGGGTTAATCAGTTTGAGAAATCATGGCAGAACTCTTTATCTTACTGAATATTTCTCCCAGCTTCTATCTGTAAGGCAATTTCTCAGCCTTCCAATTCACTGGCATCCTGCTGAACAATGGGTAATCTTAGTATATTGCTTCTTTTTGACTAACAGAATATATAAATCATTTTTATCTAGAGAAAAAAATTTATCTGGGTATCTGCATTCAAGGCATCTTTATGTAAGACTATTGAGATGCATTGAAAAAGGAACAAATTTTCAGTGAACTTTTCCTGTATTTACTATTTTTAAAATGGAGACAACATAGTATTTAAATACAATTTTCATCAAAACACGAGTGTATCTGTCTTTCATTATTAAAAAACATGTTAGAGCTTTTTATAACAATATATTGTTTGGGTCACACCTTTTCTGCTCAGTTGGGGCAGACTGGCCAAATTAAAGGTATTTTACAGTGCTAAAATTATTGATGTTTGTGTAAAATGTTGACTTTAAGATCAAGTTTAACTGTTAACTAGAAAGACTTTCTAAAAAAACTGAATTTTTTGTACTTGAACATTTGTTCTTAGAGTAAATTCAAGAATTAATATAATAAGAAAAAGCCAAGGGCCAGGGATTTAGCTCAGTGGTTCTGCCACCTGCCTTGCAAGCGCAAGAACCCAAGTTTGATCCCTGGTACCGAAAAAAAGAAAAGAAAAAGTCAAAGTCATCCCTCATATCCAGTGGCCTCCCCTTGAAAGGGAGGCATACACTGTTAAGAGTTTCTTATGCTTACTTCCAGGATTTTCTAGGCATATATGTACAGGTATATCTCTTTTGTTGTGGTACTTTTCAGTAAAAATACAATTATAATATTCTGTAGTTGCTTCTTTTCATTCAGGAATAGTTGTCAACCTTTTTTTAGTTAACATGTGTAGAACTAGTGTGTAAACTTTTTGAAATAACAACTATTGTCATATGACATCTGCCATCTTACAGATGTTGTTGAAATTAATAATTCTTTTATCTCTTAGGTCCTTTAGTTTAGTTGTTGTTCTTTTTTTAGTTAACATGTGTAGAACTAGTGTGTAAACTTTTTGAAATAACAACTATTGTCATACAGGTGGTGACATCTGCCATCTTACAGATGTTGTTGAAATTAATAATTCTTTTATCTGTTAGGTCCTTTAGTTTAGTTGTTGTTTTTTTTTTTTTTTAAGAAAGCCAACAAAACTAATTTTCTTAATAATTTGGCAATAAAGATTGTAATAAAAATTTTTTTTCATCTTACTTGTGTTTTGAGTTCTGCTATGAATCAAGATGTCAGAAACACTGATAAGACAAGGTTCTTACTCTTATAGGGTGTGTATTACAGAAATGAGTAGGGAACTATTACTGAGATAGTACTGTACACTCTAAACTCCAAAGGTAAACCCTTTAACTTTTTTCCAATGGAGGAAAGTGTAATACTGCTTTTAGAGCTTGTCAGTTTGTGAATGATGATAGAAAATTACTTTCCATAGTTTTTTCTCTCAGAATAATGATTTCTTTCAAATGATAACAAATCTTCAAAATTAACACAGTCTTAAATCCTTAATTGATAAGAAAACAGCTGTATTTTGCTTATTTTCCCTAGTTCTGAAAAGATGAAGGATGAAACTTTGGGCATCATATATAGTTTAAAGTTCTTGGTTTTTTTTATAGAAACCAGAACAAAAATCAAAAGACAGGAATCAAAGCATAATTTTCCTAGGCCTTTTTCCAGCTACTACTGTTTCTGATAGATCTTTGGCTTCATTTCATCTCCTTAATAGAACTTCAGTGTTTTGTTTGAGTCAAAGACGTGAACTCTAGCCTTGAATTTAATCTAGGTCTTAGGATAATCCTATAACATTCCCAAGAAAAATGAATGTTTTTGCAGTTCATCAAATTATTAGGCACTTTTTTTTTTTTTGGTACCCAAGGTCGAACTTGGGATCTTGAGCTTGCCAGGCAGGCAGTGGAACCACTGAGCTAAATCCCTGGCCCAATGCAAACACTTTTATGGTGTAAACTTGATATTTTATTACCATTTTAAACCAATTCTACTAATTGAAAGAATAAAACAGCTTTCTAAATTGGTTTCTGATGTTTGATGTTTTTACAGGAAAATCTATATTTATGTCAAGTTATTAATGCATCATCACAATCAAGTTCTGGGTTGTTAAGGTCAGAAGGTATTTCCTGTATTCCACAAAATGAGTGTATTATCATTAAGAATCTTTAAGTAGACAAAGTATTTTGTCTAGAACTTTCAATAGCTTTCTTCTTTCTTAACAGATTCCACACCAAATCACCCATCACAGACAACACCAGCCCAAAAGAAAACTCCCAGTTCTTCGTCTCGACAAAAAGATAAAGTTAATAAAAGAAATGAACGTGGTGAAACTCCTCTACACATGGCAGCTATTCGTGGTGACGTGAAACAAGTTAAAGAATTAATAAGCTTAGGGGCAAATGTGAATGTGAAAGATTTTGCAGGTAAGACTAGTAATTTAAGACAAATGTTCAGGAGCTAATATCAAAATAGATCTTAGTTATAATTTAGTATGCACTCTACTTTTCCTTTGCAAAAATGAAAATTCTAAAAGTATATTGTATTACAGAAGTTTTAGTGGGATTTAGCTCAGTGGCACTGTGTCAATCCCCCGTACCAGGAGAAAAAAGAAGTTTTAGCGCATGAACAGAAAACCTGATCTCCACTACTTTTCCATGTCAATAATTACTCAGAATTTTTCATATTAAATTTATTTTTAGTTGACGCATTAGTATATAATTCTTTTTCCAATCTACATTCTATTCTGAGCAAATTTGAGTGTACAGTTTTTTGAGGTATAGCTCATTTCATACTTCAAGAATGTTTATCAACTTGAACATGAAGATTATAAGAAAGTAGTATTTTTAATTTCTCAAATTTCATACTAGTACATTCTTAGTATTAGTGTGGAAACAATAAAAACAGTAACATTGTAGGGTAGAGAGTCTCCTTAATTTCTCATAATACGATAACCCACCTTCCCATCCCTCCATTTTTTTCCTTTTAGAAATGTTACTAACAATTTGGAGATTATCCTTTCAATACATTCAGGCTTTTTTTTTGGGGGGGGGGTACCAGGGATTGAACTCAGGTCCTTGTGCTTGCAAGGCAGGCCACAGATCAGGCTTTTTTTTTAATGAAATTTTTTTCTCTCTCTCTTGGTCTGTAATACTGCAACATGCCTCTAGTGTCCTCCAGGTATTTCTATCACTGTATGTGGGTTTGTCTGGTTCATTTTTCACAGCTATATAATGTAGTGTAGCTTTCCACAAGCAATTCTGTGATAACACCCATGTCTTAGAAATATTTCAGTAGACTTCAAACTGTTTTATCAAATGAGATGCATATTTAAAATTTTTGAAATAAAGTCACATTACCTACCAAAAAACCTCTGCCTGTTTATACTTCCATCAAGGATATATGAAAGAGCTAGGAGCAGTGGCCAGGGTCTATAGTCCTACCTACTCAAGAGTTTTAGGCACAATTCCTTGAGCCACAAGTTTAAGGCCAGCTTGGGCAACATAATCAAGACCCTCTCTTACAAAAAGGAAAGTATGTGAAAGAGCCCTTGTCCTCATATCTTCCTTAGACGGATATTACCAACTTAATTACAGTGGACCCTCAAGTTACAGTCAGCCTGACATACAAACAACTTGGGTTTCAACCAGAATTTTAGCTTTAACTTACCAATAGCATCTTGAGTTAAGACCCAAATGCCAGCACTTTTGCTTCCAGACAGTCTCAGATACAGATCTAACCCTTAAAGAGTTCTTCAAGGGACATTACAGCATCCTCTCCTGTGTGGGGTTCATTGATAAATCCTGGGCCAAAGTCTTTCTAAGGTCACTGAGTTCTGCCTGCGTATAGGAAACTTTGAAGGTTGTGTAGAGGAGCTTGAGCCTTCATTGACCAGCTTGAGTTACAACCAGCCATAGGGAACAAATTGAGTTCATAAGTTAGGGGTCCACTGCATTAATCTGACAAGTTTAAAAATCTTATTTTAATTTGGATTTCCATAATTAGGAGTGACAGCATTTCTTCTTTCTGTAAAATTGGCATTGTTTTTAGCTTCTTAATCATACCTTTTTCCTTTTGTCCATGTGAGATTTAGAATTGATGTGGCAAATATAGTTTTATATAAGAAATTTAGATTCAATTTAGAATTAATGTATCATACATAACCCTATCTACATGAGGCCAGGCTTATCTACCCCTGTGATCCCAGCACTTGGAAAGCTGAAGCAAAAGAATCTGTGAGTTCAAGACCAACCTGAATTACACGCTGATACCTTGTCTCCAAAAACCCTGAATAAATAAGCCTGTCTATATGAGAAGCACATTTTGAGTCCGTGCACATGGCCCATCTGTTAAATTAATCTTCTGGCTTTAGGTTGGACACCACTGCATGAGGCCTGCAATGTTGGATATTACGATGTCGCCAAGGTGCTGATTGCTGCTGGAGCCGATGTCAACACCCAAGGCCTGGATGATGACACCCCACTCCATGACTCTGCTAGCAGTGGGCACAGAGATGTAAGTGCCGGAGAAAACCCAACCCAGAGTCGCTGAGACCCTTTCTTAGTTGTGTGATCTTGTCCCGTCTCGTTCCTTGCTTAATCAACACATATTTTCCCCCCTTTTTTGGGTTGTGGTGCTGGGCACTGCACCCAGGGCGTGCTTGTGCCAGGCAAGTGCTCTACCACTGAACTATAGTCCCAGCACTCTCTCTACTTTCTAAGTGCTGATTCACGGTCAGATTTAGCATTATCTTTTCATAAAATAATCCTTTTAATTTGCTGGTTCAGTTGCTAAGCAATTTGGCAGAACTTTTATTTCAAGGCCTTCTATCAGATAACTACATGTTGTATTTCTAGCAGACTTCAGAGTGTTGTACTGCCTATCTTTTAAAAGCCAAGTTTTGTTTGAGTTGATACTAAAGTGATCTTTTGAAGTGAAGATAGTCACAAATCCCATTCTCGTCTGGCCAGTTTGCTAATTACTTAATCTTGAACAAGTTGTTTCTCTCCTCTGAATTTCCTTGTCTTAAAATTATATAATGAAAAATCTCTCTCTAAAGGGAACATTGTGAAGAAAAAGAAGACATTGCATGTAAGCACATCTTGAAAGTCTAAAATGTTATGAAAATGGTAGGTGTAAAAGATTTTTAAAAGCTTTGTGTTCCTGTATTTCAAATATATCCAAATACTTTAGAGACTAAAATTTACAAATTAAAAATGCCATTTTTCTCATAGTTTTGAGTGAAGAAAAATATATCTGTAAATACTATTTTTCTTAGGCTGGTTCTGCTTACCATTGGAGTGTTCTTTCTCTCATCCCTTGACAATTTCTACGTATTGTGTGGTACCTTGGTTCCATTTGGTTGTGACCAGAATCATGGGAAGAATTAAGTTTGTGACCGAAGCATCACTGTCCCCGTGTGTTAGCATTTACGACATTCCTTTTCACTACTTCCTTTCCTAGTGTCATGTTTCTTGCACTAGACTGTGAATACTCTTTGAACAGGCATATCATGTTCTTTTCTATTACTCATTCTCTAAATGCACGGCACATGAAGGGTGCAATAAATTGGCTTGGGTGTGAATGCAAGTAAAATGAATGGATGGATGATGGATAACTGAGGATAGCCCGGGGATTTAGCTCAGCGGTTCGGTGGCCTGCCTCGCAAGCGCAAGGACCCGAGTGCGATCCCCGGTACCAATCAATCAATAAATAAATATTGCATACTTTTTACACTTTTAAAATAAGCACCAATGATACTTTACCAGAGATGAATGATTTTAAATGTGATTATTTAAAGGTTTCCTGATTTTCTTTCTAAGTGTAATTATTAAAAATTATGACTGTGACTGAGACATGCTTTTATGAGTACAAGTTTCTAAATATGCACATAGCTGCAAAATATTTTCCAGAAGCTGACCTTTGAGCTCATACACTTAGAAGGACTCAAACACTATTTCTAGTCTCCAGAGCAAGACTGGAATGCTGTTTTCAAAAGATCTTTGCTTTTCTTCCCGCCAACATGCCTAGGAGAGTGGGAGTCAATTCAAGAACTGTTGAGAACTGTTTTCTCCTTCATTTATTTGTGCTTAATGAAGGAAATGAGAGTTACCCCAAATTCTCATTTCTGTATATCTGTATCATGTCTTAATGAGCTTCTATGTAAGAATTGGGTTTTATTCACTTGGTAATAATCATGATAACTCCGTCTATAAAATGATTATAAGGTGAGAGAAGCACAAAGATAGGAGTTCTGTAGCCAGTCTAAATTACTTAATTAACATAGCTTACTATCAGTCTTGGGCTTGCTATTTGTAAGTGTATTTACTCATAATACACATTTACCGTAGTCTTACTCCTAATTCTGCTTTAGAAGCCTGTCATTTTTCTTGTGTCTCATCATTTTTGCCCACTTCTAATTTACTGCCTGTCAACGCTTTATGCAACTTTATGTTGCCTTAAATCCGCGTTGGAATAGGTATTTGCATGTGCTCATGATCTGTAAATCTTGATTGTTTTTTAAGGATATTTGAATGAACCATCTATAGCTGACTCATCATCATAATCCTGTAATATTTATTTACTGCTTCCTGATGTGGGTAGAAAGCTTTCAGCAGTATCAAGATCTTTTATTCATTATTGTTTTGGGTCTCTAGTCTAAGGAAATAAGCTTAAAAATTGAACAGTCTTCAACTTATAAAGAGGTTCATTGTTGTGTTATTTATAATGACTGAAAGTTTTGATTTTTTTTAACTTGTTAATCTTCTCAAACTCCTGTAATGAAAGAGATTTTATTTTAATTTAATATTGAAGCTGGAACTCAAACCCAGGTTCTAATGCATACTAGGCAAGTTCTCTATTGAGCTGTATCCCTAGTCCCATGGGAGATTAAAAAAGATAAAGAGCCACAAGGACAAAAACAGAAAACCAAGCTTTTAGAAGATAGAAGCTAGAGGGGTGAGCATTACTGGTCCAGGACAGAGTTGGATAAATGTGTTTTACACAAGCCAGAGTAAATATCTTAATTTTTGCCATCCACTTCTGCTGACTTTTTCTTCCCTCTTCTCCTTCCTCACCTCTCCTTTTTTGAGGATTTTTCCTTTTTATAATCTTGATGTGCCTGCAGGATAATTTTTTCTCGCATCTTTATAGTTGCAAAGTTTTTATTGCTTTTTCATAAGACAGTAGCTTAATGTTTTTCTTAAAGAGAAAAGAAAATAATTGTTGATTGGGGTACATTTCTGTTATTATTGGTGATTGTGCTTCATGAAACCTGTGGCTTTACATACATTCTCACTGTGTGCAGTAGTCTTAAAGGTTTTGGCCCTAAATACTCAAGAATGCTAATAAATTTTACCCACTGTAATTCCTATATGATAAAAGAAAACTTACACTGAAAAATCATATAAGCATTGTCTTTCTAAGGCATTCATGTTGGTAGTGAATTCATTTTGATTAGAACTAAATTCTCCTCTTTTAGCAATCCTTTCAAAATATAGAAGTTAGGGCCAGGGATTCATTTAGCTCAGTGGTTCTGCCACTTGCCTCGCAAGCACAAGGTCCTGAATTCAATCCCCTGTACTGGGGGAAAAGAAAAAAAACAAAAAACTAGCAGACTACGTTTGGCCCACAGTCAATAATTTGTGTACTTCTGATTTAAAAGAGATAAGAAAATAGAAACTAAAACAATTATAGCTCCAAATCTCAGGAAAACTGAAGTTCAGGAGCAGATGATGGCACTGATTACCTCTGGAAGTGCTGCTTAGCACTGGAACCTATGATCAAATGGAAGTCTGCCCTCATGCTCCCTGCCCAGCCCCACACGGCCTTCTTCCTCTACCTTGGTGGGTGTCAGGGATAATTGTCCTCCAGTGGCAGCCCTTGAGAGCTGCTGAGCTTTCAAAATCATATATCATCTGTAACCTAATAAAGATGAAGATGGAGAGAGAGAAAATCCTAACAGTTGGACTATAGGCTCAGGAGTAATTGTTTTCTTCATACACCGTCTATTCTCTGTGAATGTATATATTATATTATTCTTTGCTTTCATCATAATGTAGGAATTTTATTATTTGATTCATTGTGAATTTTCATTCTTAAATATTTTTAACTTCTTGATTTACAGTATCTTTTAATTGTTCCTTTAGTGATAAATACAGTTAATTTTTATCTGTCTTATGTTATTTACTTCAACATACTTTTAGACAATATGATAAATTTTTAGGTACCAGAAAACACCACAGTTATATGTTGGGAATATAGTCTCTTATCCCATATGCAGCTTCTAGTCTAGAATAAGAGGCCAAAGCTTTTTAATTATAATGCAGAGTCCTATATAATCCAGATTCTGTTGAACACACCAACAGCAGTCTAAATAGAAAATCAACACAAGGCCAGAACCATTAGGAGGAAACATTTGGGCCCCTCTGTATGCAGAGTGAAAAGGGAAATGGGTGGTGACTCCCAGGTTTCTGACTTAAGAAATTGGGTGGCTTTCAGTGCCAGTCCTGAACATAGGAAGAGAGAAAGAAAAGGTGTGGTACGAGTTCAGTGAGCTCCATATTTGGGCTTGCTGGCTTTAGAATTTTGTATTAAAGACACACCAACCGCACGTTGGATTGGATAAAGAATCTTAATATTTGGGGTTGGGGCCCAAGGAAGAGGGCTGAGAAAAGAAGCGAGACAATGAGTGAGTGAATCGCGTGATTACCGTCACCGTGAAACAGAGTGGTGATATACACCGCAGCATGACAGAGCAGAGGAGGGACAGAGCCACAGGGAAGCAGTCGTGAGTGTAGATCATCACAGACTTCGTGAGCCTTTTTGTAGTACTGATGGAGGTGGAACAGTGGAAAGTCGTTGGCACATGGCTTTAATTCCAGCACTGTGAGAGGCCGAGGCAGGAGTATCACATTTGAGACCAGTCTGGGCAACCTAGTGACTAAACCAGACCATGTCTCAAAATAAAACAGGGCTAGGGATGTAGACCCCCTGCAAAGGGCTTGGGTCTCGCCTTCAGTTCTATGGCCAAAAAAAAAGTCAGAGCCACAAGAGTGAAGGATCAACATCTTCTCAGAAACTGAACTAGCTAGGGCCGGGGATTTAGCTCATTGGCTCCACTGCCTGCCTCGCAAGCACAAGGTCCCGAGTTCAATCCCCGGTACAAAAAAAGAAACTTAACTGGCTTGAGGAAAGTTTCTTCTTGAAGGTGAAAGATGCCTGAGTTGGAAAGATTGCCTTCTAGGTGAAAGCCAATAAAAAAGGCATCACAGAAAGGAAGATAGAATGAGGAAAAAAACAAAAAGTGAAAGGATGACTAGGCAGATCCTGGTTTAACAGAGCCTGAAGCTTTTATAATTTGCTGGTGGAAAAGAGCACCTCTGAGAAAAATTTCCAAATCCAAAATTAGATAGAGGATGGTGTCAAGGTGCCTTTGAAGTAAAAGGCCTTTGATGGTTAAGCTCAGACAGTTCCCAGTAAAGCTGCCTGGACCTTATGACGGTATTCCCAGGAGATGGGGAAGAGTAAAATGAAAGCCTTGGTAGTGACACTAGCTTTAAACAGAAGATAAATACTTGAACTTGCTTTGAGACTCTTTCTACAATACTCATTTCAAGAGTTTTATGACTTGCTTATGATCTGTTCGCAGAAATTCAAACCATGCTTAGGCAAATAACTGAGTAGATAATTGTTGACTTCGTGGCAAAGTAGGAAGAAACGTGATAAACACTAAAATAGTACCAAGTTAAATTTGAAGGAGCAAATTTCTTTATGGTAAATGGAAGTCACCAGATACAAGGAAGTATTTTGATGAAGACGGGACTGGAAGAGAAAGTAATGATTAGACGCTGAGTCATAGATTCAGGGTAGATAAAATAACACTCAGCAGACGATTGTGAAGGTTATCAAGTGAATGGTCGGAAGGTCTAAACCCTCCTCCCATTCTGTGTTGCAGATAGTAAAGCTGTTGCTTCGTCATGGAGGAAACCCATTTCAAGCTAACAAACACGGGGAGCGGCCAGTGGATGTAGCAGAAACCGAGGAGTTGGAGTTGCTGCTAAAGAGAGAGGTGCCTTTGTCTGATGATGATGAAAGTTACACAGGTTTGTTTCAGATTGTCTGTATCCCACTGCTTGTGTGACATAATGTTTGATAAGAACATTCTGAACTCATTTATATATATAAAATGCCTGAGTACCTTAGAAGAATGCTACTTAGCTGTTCATGGAATAATGCCTAGCTGCCCAGCCAAGAATAGGAAGTTAGTAAACTTGTTGCATGTATCTGAGGGAATGGGGTCATAGTACCTTGCCCTTTTTCTATGATGTTCTTCCCCATAAATTGCGGAACTGCTCCTTTGTTATGTTCAAGAATACCGTGGGGATTATTTCAGTGGTTCTGCCGCCTGCTTTGCAAGCACAAGGGCCCCAGTCCAATCCCCAGTACCGGAGGCACAGAGCCTTTGCCCATGCATAGCTACCAACAATGCTGCTCTCACTTTTTGACATTCCTTCATGTATGGTCAAGCTACTAACCACAGCCTTCATGTCTTTTCCTGATGTTAGTGAGTCTTATATGTTTGCTTTGCAATTGAGGTGGCTGAACTCTGGGTATTGTGTCAGGGTAGAGGCAATTTATTCACAAATAGTTTTGTGGCGTTTTTTGTTGTTTTTGTACTGGGGATTGAACTCATGACCTTGCACTTGCCAGGCGGGCAGCACCACCACTGAGCTACATCCAGCCCAACAAATAGTTTTTTAAAGAAAGATACAGAAGAATATTTTAGAAAATTTTTGGCATGCTTGGAGTTAAGTAATTTCAGTACATTACAGAAAGATTTTCCTATGTTGAAGTAAGTCTCCTTTGTACACATTGAAAAGGTTCTTCATATTTTGGCAAAAATCAAGGAAAAAGAACTTTATCAGACTTATAAAGGACCAGGCAGGTCTTCACAAAATCTTAAAGAATTCCTTTAATTAATTAGGTAATGTTACTTTTTTATTATATTACATATGCACGAATAAAAACTAAGCCATATTCATTTAATATGGGCTATTTCCAATAGGCAATAGGAAAACATATGTAGTTTTGAAGCAGAAAGTTTTACCCTTTACTTTTTAAACATAATATAGCTTAATTTATCTTTCATTGTGGAAGGACAACTAAAAGAACACGTCTTCAGGATACAGCATTACTACTGCCTTGTTATACAGAAGTTAGCTGTAAATACACTCCAGCTGATTGAGATAATGCCAGTTGATGAATAAGAGAATAAAGAAATCTTAGAATAAAAATTCTGGCATTGAGCACTGACTGCAAAAGAGGTACCTAAATAGCTATTGTAAATATCATCAAATTGAGTAAGTGGGAGATCATACCTAAAAAGGAAAAATAAAAAAGTAATAGCAGCCTGGAATTTCATTACCAAATTAGACCAGAACATTTAAGAACCAGAGATGACATTAGGGTATAGTAAACTTGTATTTTAAACAAGTTGATTTATATTGTAACTTTTTCTGTTACAGTTGAAAACAGTACAGTTAAAAATGCTTTTAAAAATAAAAGAATTGTAGTATTAATATTAGACAAAGAATTAAAGTCAGGCAATGTTGCATGACAGGGTAATTTTTTTGATAATAAAGGGCACGTATAATTGAAAGTAAAGATTAAATTGTATTACTCTCTTAAGGACCAAATAACACTATACAAATAAATAAAGCAAAAGTTAAGAGATACAAGGCAAGAGTTGACACAGTACTGCTTGGAAACCTGAATAATTTTTGCAGCATATATAATTCCTTACTAACGTCTCGAAGTTGTAGACATTACATATATAACCATCAGTACTTAGAGGATGAGGCCACAGTTGTGCAGTGTTTGCTAAAACAGTACAAACAAATGAGTTTTGTGAGGAAATCAGGAATAGGAAAAAAAAAGAAAAGCAAAATATTAATAAAGAAAAACGTAATGATTAGAAAAGTAGTTTCTAAGTATTAAGAAACAAATTTTCTAATATTACTAAACAAAAAGAATAAAGCTTTTAAGTTTCTGGTCTGACTAAATAGATGTTTCACAAATCTAATCATGGAAGTTCATAAGCGTCATTAGAGTAAGAAATTGACAGTCACAAAAGTGTAAGTGATTTTTTTCACACTTGAACAGGATACTGTGTATGGATCTTGCCAAAAACAATTTAAAACTTAAAGGATAAATACCCCCACACAGGGATAGGACATGTCCTAGGAGACATGGAGAAAGGGGGTCATGAAAGGAGACATCTTAGAATGGGAGGAGAGGGTGAGGAGGCCAGCACACACAGCCAAGGCCCCTTGCTGCTCTAACATTGGAACACATCAAGGACTCACTTCTTCTGAGCCAGCAAAATCCTGCTGACAGGAAGCTGCAAAGCAGAGTCCAGTATGATAATGCCTTGCATAAGACGATGTCAGCAAAAACTGCCCTAGAAATGGATAAATGCTACGTTTAAAAGAAGTGCTCAAGGGCCAGGGATGTAGCGCAGTGATGCCGCCACCTGCCTCTCAACCACAAGGTCCCAAGTTTGAACCCCGGTACCAAAAAAAAAAAAAATAGTGCTCAAATGTTGGTGAGCTTGCAATGAAAACGTGTCTCACTGTTGGGGAGAATATTTTGTGTTTGCTGGTATGTATGAAATTCAGAGTGATGAAGTTAAAGGTGTGACAGTTCATGTCTATAAGCTGTTAATATAGCAGTGCTTATATTAATGAAAGATAAAATTACCTAACTGCTCAAAACTGGACAGAGAATTTTGACATGCATCTTGTGGAACCATGTAAAATAATGTTTATAAATTTTTCTAATCATATGGTAAGTTGCTTTCCATGTACCATATTGCCAGAATACAAGCTAATTTACATTTCCTCCAGTAAAATTTAAAAATAAAAGTCTTATGGCCTGCTTGAATAAACTGACAACATAGGAAAATGGGTAAAATAGGAATTGACTAAGTATTTATTAAGTGTGTGCATTTGAAATCGCATATGTATTAGTTTTAAAATATTGGTTTAAGAGTCAATTTTTGAAAAACTATTCTCGTATATTTTGACATCAGTGTTTTCATCATCTCTAGAACCACATTTTAGCTAGAAAATGGCTAACTTCCATCCATAAACTTAGATATGTAGTACTTTCTTGGTTTTTTGTTTTGTTTTTTTTGTACCAGGATTGAGCTGGGGTCCTTGCTGTTGTGAGGCAGGTGGAGGAACCACTGAGCTAAATCCCTGGCTCCATAGTACTTTAAAAATATAGGTGTAGTATGAACATGGAAGAATTATTCCACATTGTAATTGCCCATTTGCTGCTTCTGGTCTTTAGAACCTATCCCTTACAGTACTGTTTTTAAAATTCTCAATTTATTATGTAAATATTTAAACATGTAACACACTTCAAAGAATTGGACAGAAAATACACACCTCAACTCTGTTTTCAAGTGGTTACCGTTCACTGTATTTGCTTTATTATATCCATCAGTCCATCTTTTGATGCATTTCTTAAGTTACAGACATCTCTAAATACGTTAGTGTGCATTTGAAATGCATGCTATTTTTTTTGCTTTTTGGTTATATTTACATTGGTAAATATCATTCTGTTTTGAGAAATGCTCAGGCCTATACAGTATAATCGAACTTCTTCCAGTGCAGGCATCTCCATTACTCTAGCAAGTTTCCTTATGCCCCTTTTGGTCAATTCCCATCCCTACCATTGATCATTTTACACCCATCATAGTGAATATGATTAGGAAAGAATCAAAATGGCTCATTTGATAAAGAGCAGTACATAACCATTTCACATCACAAGAGAAGGCGAAAAGACACCAACCAGTGATGACATGGTAGAAAAAATCAGCAGCACCAAGTTTGTGTGATCAAAATGAGCATCATCAAAGGAGGGAGAAGTGTACATTCTGAGCTTCAGATGTGAGCACCCTGAGAGGAACATAACATGACTTCTTAGTTTCCAGCTGAGGGTATAGAAGTATACCGTGAGGAATGTTCAATTTTTTTGGACTAAAATTAGTATCATGTCATGAAAGATTAAGGAATGATATCAGGAGCTGGGGATTTAGCTCATTGGTGCCACCGCCTGCCTTGCAAGTGCAAAATCCCAAGTTCGATCCCCCATACCAAAAAAAAAAAAGAAAGAAAGAAAGGAAATGACATCATCATCATTATGAGAGACCAATAAAGCAGTAGAGATGTTTCAGACTGTTTAAAAAGATAATAAAGGCAGTTCCTACTCCTAGATTAGATCCTGTACTAGGAAAATTATTATGAAGACTATCACTAGATGAGAGAAGGGG
>NW_022900942.1:66787028-66808057 GCF_012274545.1 Fukomys damarensis
TATATATATATAGACAGTAGATGAGATCTACTGTAGATAGAGTATTTGGATCTGTGTTGGCAGCTGGATTGTGCTGACATAGCAAGATATATTAGGAGACACCTATTTCTTAGGAAACACCTACTGAAGTTTTATAGGGCTATAGGCCCATGATGTATGTAATTACCTTCATACTTCAGGTTAAAAATATATATTACATACATATATGTATAATGTGTTAAAGCAAATTATAGAGCAGGGAATAAAGCATTAACAGAAGCAAGTCTGGGAAAGGATATACCACGTTTAGTATTTTCTTTTTCAGAAACTGGGGATTGAACTCAGGACCTTGCGCTTGTGAGGCAGGTGCGGTGCCACTGAGCTGCATCCCTGGAAAAAAAATTTTTTTAAATTTATAATCATTTCCCCATAAAGTTTAAAATCATACAAATACATGAGAATCCTTACTCTGTCCATTAAAAAGACCTAAAGGCAATGAATTAGTAGCAGTAATCATTCCTAGTTCCCAAATTATCCTAAAATGTTTTCTACTAAAAGAAAATTAGGCTCTTTGGATAAAACTGTTTCCAGGTCAGGAGCAGGAAATGCAAAAGATGAATGTGGAATATCTTTTTGTTCCCGATTTCCAACAAGATAGGAAGTAATATAAGGTCTTTCACAAGATCTTACGAGACAACTTGGAGAAGTTTCCCACTGACCAGGACAGGATATGAGCTGTACTAAGGCCAGTAATTGCAGAAGTGTGGAACCCATCAAAAATATTTAAATCTACAAGTTTATGATGGTACTCTTTAAAATTAAGCAAATGAAGAGAACAAAACCCTTTTTCCTGCCTTTCCTATATGAACTGTGTTGCGGGTTAACCTCATTGGTAAGGTGAAGTGTTTTTATTCCAGCTAAATTGCATCCCCCAAGTGAATATGCATTAAACATCTGCAGTTTCTCACATTAAATTAAAAAATGAAATATCATATTGTGCTGGCAATAGGGCCATATCAGAGGGACAGCCTCAGCCTCGAAGGACCTCAGGATCCAGCTGCCAACATACAAAAATTGCCAGGGTCAGAGGAGCATGTTGAACTGTATCAGCAGTGTGCAATCAGCAAATTCCAGATTGTTGGAAACCCAAGTAGATCTGTTGTTTTGAACAGACAAATTGTATGGAAAAGAGAAAGGAGAACATACAAGAAAAAATAAATAACTTGAAAGGCATATCATACTTTTTAAAATGAGTAAGACTGAAAAAGAAGCATATATTAATAGGTGATTTATTATTCCCTGGGAGAATCTTCTACAAACCTCAGTTAAAGTAAATGTCATATGGAAGATTCAGGGTGTGGATAAACTCATTTTTTAGTACTTAGAAATTCTTGAGATAAGCTGAGAATTTAGCTCAGTTATTCTACTTCCTGCCTCACAAGCACAAGGACCCGAGTTCAATTCCTGGTCCAAAAAAGAAATTGAGGTAATGTATTATTTTCCTCTCATTGCTGAAACAAAATACCCAGCAACAAAAGTGAAGAGGGGAAAGGATTTATTTGGCTTAGAGTTCATTGAGGTTCCAGACTGTAATCAGCTGACTCCAATGCAGGGATGACAAATATGCCTGGCAGAGCAGAAGCAGTGTGGCATGCACAAGGCAGCAAAGGTAACAGGGTTTAGGCAAGGGAATACATTAAATACGGGACACAAAATTTATAAGATTATTTTATGATAATTACTTAAAGTCAAATGCGCGAGATTAACCACACACTAGCAGCCCAAAGAATCCAGCCCAGGGCCTACTTTCCAGCAGGGTCCTACACAAGTCCAGCTAAAGGCTTAAGAGTCCAGGGCAATGTCCTCCATTAGTCCAGCCAGAGGCCTGGAGCCCATGGAAGTGTCCCATGCTTGTCCACATTGAGCATCTGCACCTGGAAGGCCCAAAGGCCAGGGGTGGGTGCCAGAAAACCCACACCAGTTAGATGAAGGAACCGTGCCACCAAGCTGAGGAATCCACATTAGAGCCAGGAGGTGATGCTCACTATGAAGATCAGAGCTCCCCTAACGAAAACAGCAGCCATTCCCAGCTACAGCAAGGCCCCAAGCTGCTCCTCCTACAAGAACAGCCTGGTTCACTTCAGGAAAGTCATCTACAGCAAGCTTCTAAAAAATCAACAGCCCAAGATCTTCGCCTCCATTTCTCTTTTTATGGCTGTTGGTAAAAATCTTCAGGTGGGTCCTGCACTCCCAGACCATGCCGATTCAGTTCAGCTGGGGGTTACAAGTTGACCATTAGTCAATCTGCCACCGATAATGTGTTAAAAGGACAAGCCTGATGCATACTCCATAATTTTTGAGAAGGAATAGTGAATTTTCTGTTTCATCCATCTAGAAGTGGGACTAATTAATTACAGGAAGCAGAGACAGGGTGGGTAGTGAATTCAGAGAGAAAAATGTAATACTGTTGAAGAACTGGCATCAGTCGATATTTAAAGGAAATATAAAGTTTAAACTATAAACAAAATTGTGATGGTGGCAACTTTGCTTTCCAGTGTCTGTTTTTATCTCCTCACCTTCTAATGTAGACTTCGTAAGTGTTGGGTACATAAATAGTGTTCAGTTAGTATTTATTGAGGCGAAGGACTAGCCCTTAAAGATTGTGCCAGGACTCTCCAGCACCCCCAAATCCAATGAATACCTGAATCTCTGTGTAGGCTAAGCCGGTCCCTCATAAGGACTAGGAAAGCCTGTGGAGCCCTGGAGCCTGGAGTTGGAGAACAGGCTGCTTCCTCCCAGTGCTTAAGCTGCTGACCATCTCCAGGTGGGGACCAGACCTTGCAAAGTGTTATGCTTGGAGCACTTCCACCCTATGTTGGAATGAGCCAACAGAAGGAGGCAGCAACCTTGAAATTCACCTAGATGCAGAAGAGATCAGTTCAGACAAACAGAATATTAGTCCACTAAGTAAAGCAACTTGATGAAACATAGTGAACATGAACACTTAAGAAAATTGACATATAGCACAAAAGATTTTAGGACCTAACAAAACATGATCAGACAGCCAAACTCAGTAGGTGAAGGACACAGACACTGTTAAGACTTAAATCATGAAACTGGAAAGTGAGTTAAAATAATTCTTTTGTACCTCACAGCAGAAATACAAATAGAATCATAAATGAAAAGATAAGAGACTCTAGGACTAGATAGATACTGGATAGCTAGCACATCTAACATGTGAATAATATTTATGGAAATTTAAACGAGAAAAGAAACAGGTGGAATATAGGCAACAGTTATATAATTAATAGCAGAAAACTGTCTTAGTTGGGGAGAAAAAAAAGCCTGGATCTGATAGTTGTGAAATTCATTGAGCTCTGGGTGGATCAAACAGGTAACATATGCCTAGCTGTACACTGGCCAAATTCCTTAGCCATGAGCAAAACATTTCCTACAAAGAAACGTCGTCAGATTGGCATTGGACTTAAATTTGCAACAGTGAAGGGTAGAATACTGGGAGGAAAAAAAAAACTACAACGTAAGGATCCTGTACCTGGAGAAGGTATTATTTACCTGTCAGATTCAAAAAGGTAATTGTAGGGCCAGGGATTTAGCTCAGTGGTGCCATGGCCTGCCTTATAAGCATAAGGTCCCAAGTTGGATCCCCAGTACCAAAAAATAAAACAAAAAGATGATTGTAGGTTTTTAGAGGTTTAAAAGGCATATCAGTATATACATTTTGTAGAAGTTTAAAAACGACCATCTTGTGGAAGTGGTTAACTAATAGAAGCAATAAAAAGGCAGGTATGTGGATTGTTAACTATCCTTTTGAAAGGATAGTTGGTGACACTTAACAAAATACAAGAGCCTTTATCATTTTAGAAATATGTACTGAAGTATTTATGGATGAAACAACAGAATGAATGGATCTACTTCAAAAAATCAGAGAGGGGAGGGGCAGGGTGAGCAGACAAGACAAAAGATTGATGGTTAGTAGAGCTAAATCACAAGTGTGTCTATAAGATTCTATTTACCTTTGAGTAAGTTAATATTTTACAGCACAGAAACATTCTTAATACTTATATTTTTTAATCTAGCATGTACATTTTTGGGAATATCCTGTGCCTATTTACAGTACTCTCTCTAATCACCAAAAAATGTAGGTAATTGTCACTAAAGAATTGATTGAATAAAGTCACACCATGGATCCACACAACCATGAAAACTGTCAGTCCTGTACTTAGAGCTGCAGTTACTTGGAGAGATTTTCATAAGGTTTTGTGAGTTAGAGAAGTCTAGATGAATAATCGTAGCTCATGTTTTATTAAATGAACAGTATTGCTTGGTTTGGGATTTTTTTTGTTGTTGTTTCTAGCCTCGGATTGGTTTTGATTTTTTGGTACTAGGGCTTGACTGCAAGGCCTCATGCATGCCGAGTGCTCCAGGACTGAGCTACACCCTAGCCCTAAAGAGTGTCCACAGAATCTGTGTGCATGCTTGTATATGCACATGTAATATTTTTGTGTGAATTTGTGTAATTGTGGAGCAATGTCTGGAAGGATGTGTAGCAGGCTGCTAGTGAGGCATGTGTTAGAAGGCTAGTGGTGGAAATATACAAAATTCTGTCAAAATCTTCTCTTGGCCTGCAAGCATGTCTGTTTACTCTTCACAACTGTGCTTCTTAAAATACAGTCTAAACTAATTCCTCCATGGAACCTGAGATCACACATTATCTTCTCACTGCCACATTCCTTAGATGTATATTAGTTCTGTCCTTTCAAACTCAGAATTTCACAGTGTTGGTCTTGTTCTTTCTAAAATTCTGTTAACTTGGTTTCTGGGCCATAATTCTCTTTGACTTTCATCCAGTGCCCCAGACCGTTCCTCCTCAGTTTCCTTGTAGAATATCGTCATCATTTCCTTCCCCATGTACCTCTGTGTTGGTTTTCCTAAGAATACTACTTTCTCAATCCTCTTCTCTTACTACATACTCTCCCAAATAAATTTCATTCTCACAGTTGGAACTATATGGCAAGGACTTTGAAATATCTTCCTCTATCCTGGGCTTTTCTCTTAAGCATCAAACTTAATTTAGCTGCCTTCTAGGTAACACATGCTTCCACAAAGAAAAATCAGCATTCGCTGTGTGTGTTGGTGCACACCTGTAATCCCAGCACTCAGGAGGCTGAGGCACGAGGACCGCTGTGAGTTTGAGACTAGCCTGGGCTACATAGTGAGTTCCAGGTCAGTCTCAACTACATAGTGAAACCCTGTCTCAAAAAAGCAAAAAGAAAAGAAAAATTAGCATTCATAAGTAGACCTTACTTTCCCCTGTTCTCTTTGTTTTTCTTAACTTAATGGTACTATCATCAGCCGTACATATAAGTCATATTTTTCAAAGTCACCCTAAACTTCTTCCTTTTCCTTTGCCTCAATTATTCAACAACTGTTTCTTAATTTTGAACACCTGTATGTGTTCAGACGTAGTTTAAGCACTGAGGTGCAGCTGATTAAGAAAACAAATATTAACATCATCCACTAACCCCTGTCACCTTCCACTTTCAATATATCTGTAAATCCATCTACTAGTAACAGGCACCTTTATGTTATGTGGAGTCAGGATTTTAATAACTGAAATTGGATTGATTTCCCCAAGAAAATAAGAAAATAAGAATGAAAGCATTTTTATGTGGTATGTTATTCTATTTATTATGGCTGTGAACTCTCTAATTTTGGTCTCTTTAAAAGTCAAGCTATGAAAAGCAATAAACTTCCTTTAGAAAATTGCAACAAATTTTTCCTACAGAAGAAAGGTTTTACTTTTAAATTTACTTGTTTAATTAGAGCAGAACACACTTCTAGAACCTTTCTGATTTTCACTGACAATAATTTCATGTGTTCATCAGCTATGTATTGATTTTTCAGAATATTTATTTTCCACATGGTGAATGTGCCTGAATTATTGCTTGGTCAAAGTCCCTCAAGGAATGATGCAAAAATTATCAGTAAGTATCATGCAAAGATTTTGGAGTTGCTGAAAAAGACTGATGAAAATACCCAAAGTTTCTTGCTTAATTTACACGAGGTCCTTGTTAGACTTAACTTTATCAGACTTCAGTCTAAATTCAGAACATACTACCATTTATTCAAGGGTTACTTTACCTGCCCACTGATGTTTATTTACGCAAAGCCTGAGAGCATCATTACCCATCTGCATTATCATGTCATCCACATGACAGATTTTAAGTGCTACAAGCATAGAAAATGACCAAACTGAATTTCAGAACCTAAAAAACTTGGAGACACTAAAAGAATGTCACTAATGTAGAATTCTAAATATGATTTATTCCTTTCGACATTGTGCTTTATGCTACTAAGAGTACCCATTCTATAAACTGTCTGTTACCAGTACTCAAGAAGAGAAGCTCAGGCAAATCATGTACCATTTTTGTTTCATCAGAAAGGAAAAACTGCTGTGGAAAGATGTCAGCTGAAATAAACGGTGTGCTCTGTGACATAATTGATTTCCACTCTGGTGCAAGGTTGTCATTTTGTGAGGGATCAGTAATAAGCCCTTTGAAGACTGGTCTCACTTCATGGACCACACTTTCAGTAGCAGTTTTATGTTGTGCATATCAGACATTTTGATAATATTGCAGGATAATGTTGTATATCTGGTTAACACAGCTTATTTGTATATAAATGTGTGCTACTTTCAAATTTACATAATTCTTTAGTCTCTTTTCCCCCTAATTTCTGCCCCTTTCTCACAGTCTTATCTACCTTCCTTACAGAAACTCCCTATTAATTTCCTGTACAGAAATTCTGTCTAATAGCGTTTGCTGTAAATATAGCTTGTTGCTGACATGCTGAGAAGTCAATCCTGTTCAGAGTGCCTCATCTTACAAGTCATCACTGTAGTAATAGAGAAGTAGGTAACTGTCACATCGGGGCCTCTGTATTTTCTGATACTCCCTAGTTCCCCACAGTAAGATTTTGTTAACTTTGCCACTGATTTTATTATTTTAAAATAGTACACACTGGAGAAGGTTTAAGATGCTAGTCATTGTCATAAGAATTGCTCGCCTTCATTAAGTAACTACTGTAAATGTTCCTTACTTGCAGTCTTCATTACAACCAAAGAAATGCTTCATCATAGTACATACACTACTTTTAGAGTCTGCTCTAAGAAAAATTAGACTTCTGAAAAGACAGTAATGTATTCTTATGCACCTAGTATCTACTTAGTGCATTTCTGTTTCATAAAACAAGCAGTATTTTAATCCTCATTTTCTTCTCTGCGGGTGTATGTGTGGTACTGGGAATTGAACTTGGGGTCTTCATGCTGAGCTATAGTTCCAGCCCCTTTTCTTTCTCTTTCTTTTTTGAGACAGTGTCTCATTAAGTTGTCCTGGCTGGGCTGGAACTTATGGTCCTCCTGCCACAGTCTCTTAGAGTGCTGGTATTGCAGGCATGTGCCAGTTTGAATCCTCATTTTCTCAATGTTAAAGTAGAATTTAATTGTACTACTATACTATAAATAGTCATAATTTTAGAAACTCATTTTCTCACCTGTATTTCAAGAACTATGAAATATAAGTAGTGATACATACTTCTATGGAGTTCCTACAGTTAAGAAATCCAGAAATCACAAAAAGTTTGTTTAGTCAAAATATACCGAAATTTTATCATATAGCTTTGCATGATGTTATTTCCTCAGGAGGGAAGCATTGCCTCAGGAAATTGTGAAGCAGCCTTTTTAACTTTAGACATACAAGGGTTACAGGACGAGATTACACACAGGGTGTTTTGGACTGTCCAAATACATATCAATGTATTTAATCATTAGAATTTAGACTCAATAAAACATTTTATAGAATAAAGGAGTTTGTATGTTAATGTACATAAAGATTTTTCTACTTAGCAAGGTAAGGTAGAATGTAAGTAGTTTTATTCCTTCCCAAATGGCATGTTTTGGGCCAGGGATTTAGCCCAGTGGTTCTGGTGCCTGCCTTGCAAGCACAAAGGCCTGAGTTCGATCCCTGGTTTAAAAAAAAAAAAATCACACACACACACACACACACACACACACACACACCAAATGGCATGTTGTAATAACTTCAGTATATTTGTTAGGAACAGGAGTTAGAGTTCATGGGGAAAATCACTGTTCATGTTTAACCCCAGCACCTAACCATTAGTGATCTCTTCTTCAGTTAAGCCTATTTTACAAATTGTTGAATAGTAGCAAGCACCATGTCTGGTGTTTATATTCCACCTATCCCTGAGGTATCAGTGCGTACAAGAAATGAAATACCTAAGGTGCATGTACCTGATAGGCAAGAGGTATTCTTTATTTAGTGACCATTATGGCCATTGAAAAGAAATTCCAGTATAGTGTTCTGTGAGCTCTCCTTTTTCTGTGCTTTATAACATGTATACTTTATACACAGAATTCTAAATTTTAATGTTTTGAACTTATAAAATACAAATAGCATCAATGTGCTTCTACCATTATCTTCAGTTCTTTTTTGAAAATCAATGCATATCTTACCATGTGTTTTATGTGAATTAATTATATCACCTAGCCCCAGCGTTTTTGTGTTTTAATTCTAGCTGAGTGCCTTTTTCATGTGTTTTATGTGAATTAATTATATCACCTAGCCCCAGAGCCTTTAAGTTTTAATTCTAGCTGAGAGTGCCTTTTAGAGAAAACACCAAATTTTAAGAAGAAAGGAAAACAGGAAAAGTTATGAATACTTTAAAGACCATACATTATAAAAGTGGGCTATTTAGCGTGTATAAAAATTATATACTTTATATTCTACACCTTTAACTTCCAGGTAGATAGGTAGGTAGGTAGGTAGATGGATGGATGGACAGAAGAAGGGGGGGGCGGAAGGAGACTGTAGATGTAGCTGCATTATGCTCTGGATGGCTGCAAATTCATGTAAGTCATTAAATTTTATGTGATATAAAATAAGTCTGCTAAATACCTCTCTTAGAAGTTCATACAAATATAGAGGTCAAGAAATTTGATTGACATTTGCCCAAAAACTTTATTTTATTTGTTGCACACATCAGAGCTAATCAGTATTTGTTTTAAAATGTTAACTTGGTTATTTTCTTAACTCGGTTTCTACCACTGCCTAGTAACTTAAAGTGGGTCTGTCACATAGAGTGGTGAGATATTGCTAAACATTGAAAACTAAAAATCTTTGTAAAGGGTACATTTGGGTAGAACACAAACCAAAACCAAAACACTTTCCCTTGAAACTATTAATTACATGTGCCATACATTTAAATAAGTTTAGCTTTAGCTATATAATCTTGTCTGCAGAAAAAACATGTTTTTATCTGGTCATGGCTAAAAGTACCTCCATGTAATGTATGTATTTTTAATGGCATGTCTGAGGCTGGGTGATTTTGCCAGTTTCCTTTTGTAACATCATATTTTTGTAGTGATACCTCTTTTATTGAGGAAGAAAATCTTACAGAATTAATTGTGTTACTGACAATTAAATAGAAAGGCATTGATAACTGAGGGATGTATATTAAATGCTGTGCTACCTGATTTTATCTTATGTAGCTTTTGCTTTTATATGTATATTGTTAGCTATTCTGTACCCTGTCCACCTCACTTCTAAACTCAACCTGTAGTTTGCTTACCAATATGTATTAGTGTAGAAGTAAAGTGAAAACAGATTGTCAGCTGGTATACTTATTCCTAAGTGAATGTATGATTACTTCTTAACCTACAAAGCAGAATTTAAACACCTAACATTTACTTCAGGGAATTGAGATTTAGAAATGTAAATGTAGGAGAGACCACATGAAATTACCTAATATTTATTCTCCTGTCTCTAAGTTACATTTTCCAGCTACTGTGACACAGTTGAAGCAGTAAAGATTTATTTGCTAAAATACTGGTGCATTTGTCTGTTACTTGGCCAGGTAACATAAATACCAGCCATATTTATATAATAAATGCATAAATACCTTAGTTTTGATTAGTGAACTATTGCAGGCAAAGGAACTCAGAATAGACATAAAGGAGGCCTGCTGCAGATGGGATCCATTTTCCCAATGAGGCTCTCTGGAGGACTTCTCAACCCCAGAGTTGGTGTGCTCAGGGAGCAGTTTCCTCTGGAAGACTGAGATGAGAGGGAACCACAGGTAGGAGACGGGCCTCTTAACAAAGGAAGAAACCCAGAGATGTGAGGAAATTAATGAAGGACAAGAAGGGCCAGGAGGAACAAATAGAACATCTGATCCAGGAGATTATAAATAATGTAGGGGGGAAATGTAAGGTCTCCAGGTCCTTAGAGAACTCCCAGGGCAACAGATCTACCAGCCCTATAACCACATGCTGTTGCATGAAAAAATAATCACAGGCCATGAAAGTCCTTGAGATTCAAGCCATGTGTGTTTGTATGTGCGTGTGTGTGTGTGTTACTAAAGTCAAGAGTTCTGTTCAGGACTAAGGACTGCAGAAAATAAAGACAGACACAAGAAAAATGATATTAAGCATAAAAGGATATACACTATTCATGTTTCAAAAAAGAGCAAATGCCAGAAAAAAATGTTTATTAGTTGAAGAAACTGAAGACTTAAGTTTTTAGATCAAAGGTAATGGTTTTTAATAGAAATGAGAAAACGCATAGCAAGGCACATAACTTTTAAGAGTGAAGTGTTGTTTCGTTTTGTTTTGAGTAACACGGTTAGAACTCAGGACCTTGTGTTCGTGAGGCAGGCTTGGTGCCACTGAACTAAATCCCAGGCCTGCAAAAGTGAAGTGTTTTTTAAATGTCCTGTAAGCCTCCCAAAATAAACATAATCAATGAAGAGATAGAAAGACTAATTTAGGATTTTGATGAAAATTTCTCAGATTAAAGCAATGACCAGAATATCAAATTTTTGTGGAAAATGTTATCAAAAAAGATTAGATCCTAATGAATATTGTGCAGATTTGATTCTCAGGTTTACTGCATCGTGCTATTGATGATAGGCATTTTATTTATCAAGGGCCAAAACTACACAGCAGATAAACCGCTTGAGCATTTCATGGGTGAAATATGAAGCAAAGCAAAGTGTGGGAAGATGTGAGGCTGCTCGCAGAGTGTATGAGCATGCTTTCTGAAAGAATGGTCAGTAGTACATTTGGTGAGGGGGTAGGAATTCTGTTTAGTGTAAGTTAACTCAAAGTCAAATGTGAAAATATTAAGTGAGCTGTAAAAATGGTTCTTCTGGGTGATGGGATTACTGTAGGGTAGCTTTTATTCTCTCCTTTACCCATCTATGTATTTTCTTGCTTTCTGTTTCTAATATGAAATCACAAAATACAGTAACATCTTTTCACATGTTTGTGCAGTTCATCTTGCCTGTATTTAGCCCCTTTTACATACTTGATTTTTCAGAAGTAACATAGTTTTAAGTACCCATTTTGAAGTCTGAGAGACTTGGTTTTGGAGACCTAGTTCTACCAGCTAGTAACTTTATTGTCATGGGCAAATTTATCAGTAATATTAACATTCTTATGTCGTAGTATTCTGGTTATGTAAGATGGGCAGAGATCAGTGAGACAATTTACAGACTTGCATGAATATAGTTCATCTTACCATGCTTATTTTCTATATAAATGCTCTTATTTAGTTGTAATATCTCTTTTTTAAAATCATTACTTACTAGCATTAAATCATAGTTAGCAAATGCAGTTCATATTGTTACCCCCACCCCTTTCTCTCCCCTTCCATTTCACCTCCCTCTTCTTTGGGGAGTGGTAAGTATTTCACACAAGTTTTTGTCAATTAGGACTAATACTTTAATGTATCAAATGTAAATTTGGGCTTGGGATATAGCTCCTGGTAGACCACTTGCCTACTATGTGTGAGGCCCATTGTTTAGTCCCAGCCCTGATGGCGGATATACATATAGCATGTCACCAAGCACTAACACATAAAAAATTAGGTACCAGAAAATACATTCTTCTATTGTTCATTCTGTTTCTTTGCTCCCCTCTCTGCCTTCCCCTGTGAAAACCAGTGTCTACATAGATTCATATGACTGTTGGTTTCCATAGCTCTCATTGTGTCTCTGTGACAAATGAAGTAAGTACCTGGAGTTGGCTCGAATCAAGAATAAAAATGATGGGATCGGCTTTCAGCTTTGTAAATTAACACATGCAGTGGTTTTAGTTTATATGCTGTGTCCCTTTCTCTTGTTTTCTGGGTAATGAGTAGTAGCTACACATGGATGGCGTAAGCCAGGTGTATGCCAAGGACTTCGTGCTCATCAGCCCGTTTACTCCACGTCACAGCCCTGTGAGTGTTAGCCTCTACAAATACATACTGACCGTGAAGCATAGAACACACATTTGAACACAGGGCTCACCAGCACTTGTGTACTGCCCCACTACCTGAGGCTGTTTATTATGTGTGTGGAAACTCCCTGTCAGAGCTGATGTCAGTGCAGTGGAAACAGGAGTCCTGTGTATTCTTAGTTGTGCCTAATATGAGATGTGCCATGGCTAAACTCGTCATCATTTCCAATGCTGAAAATGAAAAACATTAATGATATTTCTTGGTTTGTCTTTTTTGTTATAGACCATATTATTACTAATTTAAAATCCTTAGTGAAAGAATGCATTTCGTAATTAACATTCTCAAATATGTTCTTACATGTTACCTGATTTTATACTCAGAAAGAAAATTATAAAATCTTTCTAAATATAATAATACATACGTTCCTCATTGAATGACCCTATTTAACAACTGTTCACACTTAGGACCGAGGCATACTGTTCAAATTTACAACCCACTGCTCAGACTTACAACCTGTCTTTTTTTTTTTCTTTTGTACAGTTCTCTACACCTTCTTTGTGGAGGAAGCTTCAATGTCTTTTTTGTACAACTTGTTTATATGGTGCTATAATTTTTGCTGATTGTATTATACAGTACAGTACTATAGTTCTATGTTATACATTACTGCATGTAAGAGCTTATGCAAATAGAAGCAAAGTCATCAAGTTGGAGTTTCCTTTGATCATCTCTTTCTTCTGAATACTGTAATATACATACTATATATAACTCCTCTTTTAGCAAGCAAACAATTAATTTAGTGACCTCTTTGTGGGACTGGCACTCTGTTGTTAAACAAGGAATGTGTATATTTAAGGGCTTTGTTTTTGTTCTGTACATTGCATAATGTATTGATTATTTAAACCCTTTTAAAATAAGACTAAAATTTAATTTTAAACAAATTAATGCTTTTACTTTTTATAGGAAACCTTAAATACAAAAATAGAAAAAAACTGTAATGAAATAGAATCTGCCAAGGATTTGGCTTTGTTTATACAACAGGTTGAATGTAATTTCATAAAGCTAAATTCTCATGTACTTAAAAATACTACAGGGCTCAGGTTTCGTCACCTCCTTCAAAGCACAAGGTCCCGAGTTTGATCCCTGATACCAAGAATAAAAATACTACTATACAATATAAATATTGACTCTATTATGTCCACTATTATAACAAAGAATTTATTAGTATCAAGTCTAAATTATGGGTAACAAAACTTAAGAAATGAGCAGGGTGTTTTTTAAAAATAATTATTCAATTTATGTTAAAATCATGGTCATACAATTGGGGGTTATAATTCTCAATTTTTCTGATTTTTTTTTTTTTTTTTTACCCCAAATGGGTCAATCCCCGGCACCACTAAAAAAAGAGAAATTTAAATTACTGCCCTTAATGGAAATCATGTTATATTTTATTTTTTTCTAATAAATTTTCAAAACACCTAAAACAACTTACCATATTTACTTAATTAAACCCTTTAATTAATAGTTCTTAATCTTTCTTTCAAATCCAGACTGCTGGATTATAAACCCCTACTGTCTAGAACATCTTTTTTCTTATGTATTATCAGTTTAACCTATGGGCATTGAAAAGAATCAAAAGGATCTCATCAGGGGCTGGGGATTTAGCTCAGTGGTTGCACTGCCTGCCATGCAGGTGCAAAATCCCAAGTTCAATCCCCGGTACCCAAAAAAAAAGGGTCTCATCATAAAGCAGATTCTCTATGAACCTGTTCTGCAATACTGTAGCAGAGTTCTTAAATATTTCTCTTGCACTGTTTACATGAAAATCTGAAATCATTTTGTCTGCCTTATTATATAAGTTATGTTTTGACCAATGGCAGATTTTTCTTTTCTTCTTCTAGATTCTGAAGAGGCTCAGTCTGTAAATCCTTCTAGTGTTGATGAAAATATTGACTCTGAAACAGAGAAAGAATCTCTCATCTGTGAAAGTAAACAGATTGTTCCCAGTAAAGCACCGCTTCCATCTGCCCTTGATGAGTACGAGTTCAAAGACGATGATGAAGAAGAAATAAACAAAATGATTGACGATAGACATATTCTTAGGAAAGAACAACGAAAAGAGAATGAATCTGAAGCAGAAAAGAGTTTATTTGCAAAACAGGAAAAAGTTTTCTATTCTAAATCATTTAAAAGTAAAAAGCAAAAGCCATCTAGGGTTCTGTATTCAAGTACTGAAAGCTCTGATGATGAAGTTCTTCAGAGCAAAAAGATTTCTACTGCATCTTCTGTGCCTGAAACATCAAATTCTGATACACAAGCTAAAAAAGAGTATGAATACAAGCAGAAGGGCAAAGTGAAAAGGAAGTTAAAAAACCAGAACAAAAATAAAGAGAACCAAGAGCTAAAGCAAGAAAAAGAAGAGAAAGAAAATACCAGAGTAGCAAACTTGACAGTTAATACTGCACTGGATTGTTCAGAAAAGACTAGAGAGGAGGGAAATTTTAGGAAATCGTTTAGCCCAAAAGATGATTCTTCATTACACTTATTTCATATTTCCACTGGTAAATCTCCCAAACATTCTTGTGGATTAAGTGAAAAACAATCAACACCACTAAAACAAGAACATACTAAGACATGTTTATCACCAGGAAGCTCTGAGATGTCATTACAGCCCGATCTTGTTCGGTATGATAATACAGAATCTGAATTCTTGCCAGAAAGCTCAAGTGTTAAGTCTTATAAGCATAAGGAAAAAAATAAACATCAGAAAGACTTCCACTTAGAATTTGGTGAAAAGTCAAATTCCAAAATAAAGGATGAAGATCATAATCCCACATTTGAAAATTCAGATTGCACACTGAAAAAAATGGATAAAGAAGGTAAAACATTAAAAAAACATAAATTGAAACATAAGGAAAGGGAAAAAGAAAAGCACAAAAAAGAAATTGAAGGTGAAAAGGAAAAATACAAAAATAAGGATGGTCCTAAAGAACTACAAAGGAGTGTGGAATTTGATAGAGAGTTTTGGAAAGAGAATTTTTTTAAAAGTGATGAAACTGAAGATCTATTTTTAAATATGGAAAATGAGTCCCTAACATTAGAAAAAAAATCAAAATTGGAAAAAAGCACCAAAGATGAGAAATCATCTAAGGAAAAGCATGTCTCAAAAGAGAGGAATTTTAAAGAAGAACGGGAAAAGATTAGAAAGGAAAGTGAGAAATCTTTTAGGGAAGAAAAGATTAAAGATGCAAAAGAAGAAAGAGAAAATGTACCAACAGATAAAGAAATAGAATTCACTTCTTTGGGTATAAGTGTAAATGAGGAATCTGTGGGACTTCATTCAGTGGAAAAGGAAATAGACATTGAAAAACAAGAGAAACATATAAAAGAAAGTAAGGAAAAATCCGAGAAACGATTTCAAACTAAAGACACTGAGAAGACTGAAAGAAAAAATTCTGAAAAGGAGAAGAAAATAAAACATGAGCATAAATCAGAAAAAGACAAGTTAGATTTTAGTGAATGTGTCGATAGAATAAAAGAAAAGGATAAACTGTACTCACATCACCCAGAAAAATGTCATAGAGAAGGTGAGAAGATAAAAAATAGTATTAGAAAAGCTGATGACAGGGAGAAAAGTAGAGAAAAGGTGGAGAGAAAACATGATAAAGAAAAACCTGAAAAAGAGAGACACCTAATAGAGAACAAAGAAAAGCACGCACTAGAGAAAAAAAATAAACAATCAGATAACACTGAGTATACTAAATCAGAAAAAAGCAGAAGTAAGGAAAAAGACAGGGAATTGGATAAAAAAGAAAAATCTAGAGAGAAAGAGGGTATAACTAACTCCAGACACGTACAGGAAGAGAAAAAGTCAAGTATGACAGACAGCTTTAGTAAAGCACAACATGAAAAGATTTCATCTCTTAAAGACAAGACAAAAGATGAGCCTTTGAAAACTCCAGATGGAAAAGAAAAAAAAGATAGAGATATAGATAGATATAAAGAACGTGATAAGCATAAAGATAAAATCCAACTAAATAGTTTACTCAAACTGAAGTCTGAAACAGATAAGCCTAAACCTAAGTTATCGCTACCATCAAAAGATACTCGGCCCAAAGAAAAGAGGCTGGTGAATGATGACTTAATGCAGACAAGTTTTGAGCGAATGCTAAGCCTTAAAGACCTAGAAATAGAACAGTGGCACAGAAAACATAAGGAAAAAATTAAGCAAAAAGAAAAAGAACGATTAAGAAACCGTAACTGTTTAGAACTTAAAATAAAAGATAAAGAAAAAACAAAACATGGGCTAGCTGAATCGAAAAATAAAGAACTTACTAGGTCCAAGAGCTCAGAGTTGACTGATACTTATACCAAGGAGAAACAATCTAAAGATGCTGTCAGCAGTCGGTCACAGTCTGTTGACACCAAAAATGTAATGAGTTTAGGGAAGTCATCCTTTGTTTCAGACAGTAGTGTAAACAGATCTCCCAGGTCAGAAGGTGAAAAGCTAGGTCTCAGCTCTAGGTCCATATCCATGATTTCTGTTGCTAGTTCAGAAGATTCCTGCCATACTACAGTGACAACTCCAAGACCTCTTGCTGAGTATGATTCTGACTTCATGTTAGAAGGGTCAGAGTCCCAGATGTCCTTTTCACAGTCACCTTTTTTGCCAGTTGCCAAATCTCCAGCCCTTCATGAAAGGGAGATGGACAGCCTGGCTGAGCCGCCAGAGCGGATTAAACCACCATATGCAAACAGACTTCCAGCAACTCACCTCAGGGCATCTTCTGTAGAAGATGTTAAACTAGTAATGAATGAGGGGAGACCTACTGTAGAAGTTCGAAGATGTAGCATGCCACCTGTCATTTGTGAACATATAAAACAGTTCCAAACAACATCAGAAGAAAGCAATCAAGGTAGCTTAGCTGTGCCAAAAGATAATTGTCCTTCACCCAAATCTGAGGTATCTTCAAATGTGCCTGAAAGAGACCTTTCAAATGTGTCTAACATACATTCCAGTTTCATGACTTCTCCAACTAGATCTGCAAACGGCAAATACCTTTCAGATGATGTAAATGTAATCAAGAGTACTGGTCCAGTGGGCACTTTAATGAACAGTCCTGTGCATTCAGAACCATCTAGTCAGGTTGGTGTGATCCAAAGTAAATCCTGGGAGATACCCGTGGATAGGCTGGAGTCATTAAGCAGCAGTGACTTTCTCTGTCCAAATTCTAGTACACCTGATCAAGATTTCTCTGTTCAGGGTTTCTGTAATCCAGAAAATAAAATATTGAAAGAACAGAATACTGAGTATTTATCCCTGCACCAGACTGAACTTCCAGGAAACTCTAGTGCTCAGGATCCAGTATCCTTTCTGTCTTCACAGCAGCCTTGCTCTTTCCCCACCCAATCACTTTCAGATGCTGACTCTGTCTCTAAGCATGTATCTTTGTCATATGTTGCCACTCCGGAGCTGGGTATTTTACAACAGAGAGATGCAGTTCAAATGATCAGTTCTATTTCAGATACCGATAATGAATCAACAAAAGATGTGGAAAATACTTTTGTCCTAACAGATGTTCAAAAGACAGATACCTTCATCCCAGGTTACTCTGAAAGCACTATTCAGGAAGCATCACCAAACTTTGAGAAGGCTAGCATGTGGCCTGTGCTACCATCAGAAAAAGACTTGAATGGAAGCGATGGTCTCTCCCCACTAAACACACATGCATTTAGCAAACTCACTCACAAGTCTTCCAGCAGCCATGAAGTTGAGAACAGCGCACCTGACACTCAGGTTATGTCACATGAAAAAGAAAACAAACTGGAGTGTTTGTTTTCAAGTCATTTGAATAAGTATGATCCTGATTTATGTGAAATGAATGCAGGGGTGCCAAAGGGAAACCCACATGAACAAGATAATCCAAAATGTCCCGAAAATGAAAAAGGCCTTCTTTCCATCGAAGATGAAGAATCTCAACAAAGCACTTTATCCAGTCTGGAAAACCACTCGCAGCACTCAGCACAACCAGAAATGCATAAATATAGTCAGTTCGTTAAAGTAGATTTAGAAGAAAATGCTGAAGATGATAAAACTGAAAACCAAATCCCTCCAAGAATGACTAGAAACAAAGCAAATACAACAGCAAATCAAAGCAAACAGATTCTTGCTAGCTGTGCACTGTTACCAGAAAAGGACAGTGATTCATCTCCTAGAGGGAGAATAAGATTAACTGAAGAGGATGATCCTCAGATTCACCATCCGCGGAAAAGGAAAGTATCACGGGTACCTCAGCCTGTGCAAGTGAATCCTTCTTTACTGCAAGCAAAGGAGAAGACCCAGCAATCTCTGGCAGCCATCGTGGATTCTCTGAAGCTAGATGAGATTCAGCCATACAGTTCAGAGAGAGCAAATCCATATTTTGAGTACTTGCACATAAGGAAAAAAATTGAAGAAAAGCGCAAGTTGCTGTGTAGCGTTATTCCTCAAGCACCTCAGTATTATGATGAATATGTGACATTCAATGGATCATATCTTCTGGATGGAAATCCCTTAAGCAAGATTTGTATTCCCACAGTAAGTAACCCTGTCACTTGCTGTACATGTCGCACTATCCAGTAGAAGTATAATGCAAGCTACATACATACAAGTTTTTTAAGTAAACATCAGGTAAAATTAAATACTTTATATAACATAATACATCCAAAATACTATTTAAATATATCAATGTAGAAAGATTACTGAGATTTTACTTAAAAAAAATTAAGTCTCTGTGGGTCAGGGATTTAGCTCTGGTTCTGCCACCTGCCTCAGAAGGGTAAGGTCCCGAGTTCCATCTGTGGTACCAAAAAAGAAAAAAAACAACTAAGTCTTTGAAATCTGGTTTCAGTTCTGATAACCACAATTCAGAAAATGTACAGTAGCTGTATGTATGGCCAGTGGCTTCCTTATTGGGCATCCCAGGACCACTATCACTTAATTGTTTTTCCCTTTGTTTCAAATGAGGTGTATTCTGACTTCTCTGAAGGAAATGCATATGTTTTTGATCCTACCCTTTCCACTCTTCTCTGAAAGAGAAGATCCCATTCCTCTCCACTCTTCCTCTATTAAAACACTTCTTGCTAGCATATTTTTTCAGTTTCCTCCTCCACTGGCCTTTATTCACCCACTCAGAATATATTTGAGTCCCCTCCATCTGGAGGAAAACATTTGCCCATGAGTTTTCCAGCTTGTCAGTGTGAGTTCACCGTTCTTCTGTCTACTTTGCTCTGTGTACTCCCTGCACGTGGAAACAGAAACTGTTTCTGTGCTTTCAGCAGTCTTCCAGCTGCCACTTAGTCCCCCAGAAGTTCTTACCTGCCCACCTCAGCTCTGTTGAACTCCAGCATCAAACCTTCTAGACATCACCCCCAAATGGCCGTGACCTGTCAGCACCTGCACCAGGGTGGGTTCCCCAGGCAGCAGGCTCTGAGCTGATGTGCAAGAGATTTATTAGTGAATGCTGCAACAGTAAGTAGGAGTGTGAAGGAAGCAGAGATGCGCGGAGTGAGAAATGGAGCTGAAGTGCAGGTGGCCTCGGTGAAGCCTACAAGAGCTGTGGGGTGGGCTGGTCCTTCTGAGGGGTGTTCTGCCTGCAGAGAGAGAGCGTGCCGCTGAGTATGCCAGTGCTCTTTCCTGCAAGGTTCTTTGAGAGAGGGTCAGCCCCCTGCACCCCAAGGCGCTGGGGAATGAATTCCTCATTCCTAAACTCGGCACATACCAAAAGGAGTGAACTTCCATCTCTTGTACTCAGAAGCAAATTCGTATTCATCAGTGATGAGACACCAGAATAGGATCTGATCAATCCCAACATTCTAACACTGTGCCTTAAAAATCTAGAAACTCTGTCCCCTCTACCACTGCCCTGATTTAGTGCCCTCGTTGTAGCAACTTTCTCTTTTTCTTCTGGTGTTTTTTCTGCTGGAACTTTCCTTTTTATTTTAAAACACTAAAAAGCTATTTCCTTATATTACTACATAAGCTGTTAGTACCTGGCTTCTCATAATGTACCTTTTAAAATCCAAATCTAGGGTCGGGGATTTAGCTCAGCGGTTCGGTGGCCTGCCTTGCGAGCTCAAGGACCCGAGTTCTCCCCCGAGAAAAAAAAAAAAAAAAAAAAAAAAAAATCCATATCTGAAGCACAGCATGACTCTATGTGTTATAATCTAAGCCCAGTCTGCCTCTTGAACTTTGTTTTCTCGTTGCTCTTTCAAGACTTGATCACTGTCTCTGCTTAGCTCCCCCTTCACAGAACTCTGGCTCCATTGTTATCTTGGCAGTGCTCTATCCTCGTCTCTTGGAGACTGAGTCCCAAATGTGTCGTAAGCTCTTGAGTACATACCAATGCTGTCTTACTCACTTTCCCAGCACTGGGACAGAATATATGACACCCACAGCTCAGAGGAGAGATAGCTCACAGTTTCAGTTCATGGTCATCTGGCTCCAAGACAGAAACAGCATGGTACAAGGACCTGACAGAACAAATCTTTTCAACCCATGGCAACCAGGAAGCAGAGAACAAAGGGAGGAGCCCAGAGGGAGATGCACCCTTGCAGGCCACACCCCAGTGATCTGGCTTTTCCTACCAGGCCCACCCAACCACACATGAAGCTATGCCTCAAGTGGGTAAATCTAGTCACCTTTCAAAGGTCTCCTCTACATGAGACTTTTTTTTTTTTTTTTTTTTTTTTTTT
>NW_022900942.1:66808120-66829342 GCF_012274545.1 Fukomys damarensis
TATTCAATTTTTTTTTTTTTTTTTTTTTTTTTTGGTACCAGGGATCAAACTGGCCTTAGTGCACGTGAGGCAGGACGTTGAACCACAGAGCCAAATCCCTGGCCCTACATGAGACATGAGACTTTGGATGGACATTCTATATCAAAACCGTAACATCTTTCCTGCAGCTTCTGGCTATCTGAATGTCCCACAAGACCCTTGGAATCATGCCCAATACCAAACCCATTTATCCTCTCAGGTGCTCCTCTTGCTTTGATTACCATCATCATCTGCTCTCTGGTTTCCCAGACGTAGAGCCCAGCTTGTACTTTGGGCTCTTCCTCTCTGTCCTCTGTCACATCAGTTGTTAAATCATGTTGATGCCCCTTGCCTTTACTCTTTATCACCACTGCAAGATGTCATTAGCTTTTAGACTGTTAACTCAGATGCATATCACATTTTCAAACACCCCTCTTAGGCTGTGTGCAGAAATTCCTCTGTGCTGGGCCGTGTACTAGTAACTGGATGTCGGAGATGAGCTGGTGCAGTTGTTCCTGGTTTCCATCACATCTCTCACAGGCCAGTGTTTTATTCTGGCTTATTGATAAATGTCTGATGATGTGACTCAGGCTGAACATGTTGAGGGCCTGCTCTGCACAGGTGAGGCCTGGTTCTTGGCATCATTTCCGGTGTCCAACTTGGACCTTCCCAGTAACTAGGCATGTAGCTGTATTACTGAATTCACACAACATCAGGATTTATGAACTTCAAGGCTTAATTTTAAAGAATGACTTGCTATTGATAAGTAAAACCTAATATTCTTAACTGTATTTTTAAAAATCAGATTACACCACCACCTTCACTGTCGGATCCACTTAAAGAGCTTTTTCGGCAACAGGAGGTTGTAAGGATGAAACTGCGTTTGCAGCATAGTATTGAAAGGGTAAGATATGTTTAAATATTTATGTGAAAAAAACCTTTAACAATACATTTAAATGTTCTACAGTTTTTCGTTAATGGGTTTTATTTGAGCCAATTTGGGAATGGTCTGTTTTTGTTACATTGTATTTATCCAGTTAAGGGGGGAATGTTTACCCCTATTTTAGGATAGCTGTTCCTGTTCTGTAGTTCTTCTTGAGTATATTGTTTCTAATAAGTTCTCATTATCGAGTGTAGTTTGCAGAGCTGTAGCCATAGATTCCCAGGAGGACATTGAGATTCCTGGCTTTGGAAGTAATGCTTGGTGAATCAGCCACTTCAGAGCTAAGGAGCAAAGGCGGTGCTTCTCTGTGCTTTTACCTCTACCTGGTATCTGGTTTTCTGTGGTTGGTCCTGGCATCCAGGAACAAGAAAGCTTCCAAAGGAGCCCTTTCACTGGCATTTGGAAATCCAAATCTAGCACCTCCTTGATCTCATAGGAGGGTGAAGGAACCCCGAAAGTGTAGCGTAAGCTATGGCCTTGTATGTGAAGTACACGTACACTCATCTAAGACCAGTTCTCCAGGACAGACTCCAAAACCTTTTCTGTACTGTGCATCTCTAACAATCAGGAAGTTTGGAGCCTCTGCTACAAATTCCCTAGCATTTCAAAAAGGGGAATAAGTGAAAGAGAAGCACTGATATAGGACTTAGAGCACTGGGTGTGACACAGTGTCAGTGGCCCACATTGCAGCAGTCCGCTGTTGGTCATACTGCATGATGCAGCTGTTTGAACCATCAGGCACATTGGAACCACCTGATAACACTCATTTATATGCCTGTCCAGGTTACAGACAGCCGTGACACCTTACAGACAATTAAGAATTCTCATTTGAAGCTGGGGTGTGGTGGCACATGGCTGTAATCCTAGCACTCAAGAGGCTGAGGCAGGAGGATCTCAAGTTGGAGGCTAGCCTAGTGAGTTCAAGGCTAGCCTATAACAAGACCCTGCCTGAAACAAAATAAATTTTAATTTTAAAATTCTGATTTGAACTACACAACTTATAGAACTTTAATAGATAACAACAGGCACTACCTTCCACATACTGACCAACAGTTTAAAATTGCAGAATATTAGAAAGCATCTGAAATGTGTGACCAGTGTGAGCAAAGGATTTTACCTGGTGGTGGCTCAGTAACTACTATGTGCAGAACTGCTTGGTACAGACCTGCAGTCTTGTGTTATAGCAGCAGACCAACAGCGGGCCCCATGCCTGGGGGAGGTACATTTTAGGACCCCGGTGGATGCCTGCACCCTAGGCTAGTAGCACACCTGAACTACGCTGTTTTTCATCTGTATTTCCATGATAAAGAGTAATGGCAGTAAGAATAAAAATAGAACAACCTTAATAACAGTAAAAGTTATATGAATGTCATTTCTCAGAATATCCTCCCATTCTGTACACAAACTGGCCTTAACCAGTTTAAGGTGCAACAGCAAAACTAGCAAGAAGAATTTACTTTTCCTTCTTCAGAGTTTCACAGATAAAGATTTGTTATCATCTTAGACTTTAGCAACATTGGCATATTTTTTTCTTTCCTTGTTGAGAATTTCACCTTTTCATTAATGGAAGAACTGTCCTGTGACTCTAGCCTAAGTTCCTGGCATCACTGCTCTCAGACTTTGGGCATTACTGTCACTCTGGAGAATGAGGGTGGCTTGAACACAGCTCTGCTGACCACGCCAGGCCATCTGGGAACCAGCAAGTGTGTGGCAGGTGGAGTGTGCACTTGTGTATGATGGGCGGTGGGGTGACTCGCATCCTGGGGGACAGAGCAGGATGGAACAAGACATCCTCAAACTGCTTAGAGGGCATAAGATTTAAACTTTTATGGGTTTTTTCTGGAATTTTCCGTTTAATGTTTTCTGACCAGAAGTAGCCGAACCCATGGAACGCAGAGCAGAACCTCAGATCAAGGGGAACGACTAGGATATGGGAAACTGTGTACTCACTGTAATATAAGCTGAAGATATAATTTCTATGGATGATGAAGTTACAGATACCTCTGATTCAACCATGGTTTGGGATCTACATTCATAATTGAAAGAAATAGCTAGGTGGAGTTAAAAAAAATAAAAGACCATTTTTTCAAGTTCATTTCAGAGACCGCCACCACCAGTAGTCTACATAGGCTTCTCCTCCCCAGTACTGGGGGTCAAACTCAGGACCTTGTGCTTGCGGGGCAGGCGCGGCTCCACTGATCTAAATCCTCAGCTGTACATAGGCTTCTTGAGGGGCCGAGAAGCCCAGGTGAAGAATTCTTGTTCTGGGTTCGTTTTCCCTGCAGCAACTGGTACCATCTGAGCGCTGTACTCACACATTGACTGCTGGGCGTGTTACATTCCTGCCAGCTGACACTACCAGGTCAGGCCACCCAGTGGGACAGTCCCACATGGACCAGAAACAACAGCACTTAGAGTCAGTCAGATGCCCTGCGACATTTCCTCAGCACTGCCCAAGCTCACTCTGCCACCCAGCAGAGCAGCACACCCAGGACACTAAGAGACTTGGTCGGGAGCGCTGACCTCATCGGAGCAGTGAAGCTGGCAGGCAGGCTGCGAGCCTACCGAGTATTGAGGACACGGACAGTTTAACTTAGGAAAACAGATTTTTCACATATATGTGTGCTTTTGAGGGATTTTGGTTATTCCTCTTAGTGTTTCTACAGGACCACAAGCAGCTTTTTAGGAAGGAACTTCTAGCTATTTCTTTTTCTTACTACCAGGTCAAGTTTTTCAATACAGTATTTATCTCTTCAAGTTTTACAAGCTTGTACTTAAGTTAATAAATCATAAACAGACTTCTTGAATGTCATTTATCACATGAAAATTAAGACATTAATTAGGACTATGTATTATGTCCCTAAATCATAAGGACACGTGTAATCCCAGCACTTTGGAGGCTGAGGCAGGAGGATCGCTGTGAGTTCGAGACCAGCCTGGGCTACATAGTGAGTTCCAGATCATTCTCAACTACATAGTGAGACCCTGTCTCAAAAAACAAAACAAAACATTCACTGCCAAATGGCACCGGGGCATAGATGGGACCAGGATGGGTTAGATGTGCAGTTGGGCCTCTGGAATTCCCCTTTTGCTGAATGAAGATTGCTTATTGAACCAGAGGTTTATAAGTAGTATAAGCATGCAGTCTGTTTATTTCTGTGACAGTGTTCATTATAAAAGAGAAACTGCCACCTCTAGGGGATGTCACTTCCCAGGTGTCCGAATCAAAATGACAGATAATACCAAGCACTGGGGAGGGTGTAAAGACATTGGAACCCTCATACAGGCTGCTCTGGAAAACTTTTCCATCAAATTAGACAGGCCCCAGGAGTTCCACTTCTGGTTATTTACCAGAGGGAAGTAAAAACACACATCCAAACAAAAACTTGAGCATAAATGTTCTGAACAGCATTTCTTATAATTGCCCAAAAAGATAATGACTGTAGAGGGGGCAAAGTGTTACCTCTGCCCTCTCAGGTTCTCTGTGGGGCCTGAGAATTAAATCGACAGGCAGACAGATAAGAAAAGCATGCTGGCCAAGCTTTCACTTAGGTTTGCATGACTCACCCCTCACAAGGAACTGAAGACTCAGAGTGGAAAAGCTGAAATGCTTTCATGCGAGGTTGGATGAAGAAAGCTAAGGGAAAGTGAGGGTTATCTTAACAGGGTCTATTTGTCCATAGTTCACTTGGCCTTGACGCTGTGTCAGGTGACAGGAATGTTTCCTTCTGGACTAGAGGACATCCTTCACATAGCAGTTCCATCTCCTGCTTTCAGGAAGGAGAGGTCAGACTGCATTGCACCTGCTATGTTTCAGGTGACTTCAGCTTAACATAACCATTGTGCCAGAAGGCATGTTCGGCTTTTCAAACCCACGCGATCCGTTGAATATAAACAAAACGTGTTATTTAGAGAAAAGAGTGAAATACCAATACTTGCCACGTGGGTCAACCTTGAAAATTTCTTGCTAAGTAAAATCAGCTGGTCTCAAAAGCCCACATATTGTATGGCATTCTAGTATTTACATCAAATGTTCAGAATAGGTAAATCTATAAAGACAAAAGGTAGTAAGTACTGCCAAAAGGTGGGGCAGAAAAGTGCCAATGGGTTTGGGGTCTTCTTCTGGTGTGATTTAAGTGTTCTGGAGTCAGGAGTGATGAGTGAACATCTTGCTGAATATGCTAAAAGCCACCATGTACTTAAAACAGTGTTTTAAGGGCTGGGGATTTAGCTCAGTGGTTCTGCCGCCTGCCCGGCAAAAGCAAGGACCCAAGTTCAATCCCTAATAGCAAAAAAAAAAGTTTTTTTAATAGTTTCTCTGGTGTGAAAAACTATAAATAAGATCCTAATGGTATAATTGACAATGTGAAATAGGAAGAAAAGGGCTAAAGGTGTAGGGGAAGTGGGAAGGGTAGGGGAAAGGAAATAAGGGAAAAGAAAAAAATATGAGAAAATGGAAATAAAGTTTTTGTAAATAGGGAAGGGAGGAAGGGGTGAAGGGAGGGCAGGGGTATGGGGAAAAAATGAGAACCAAGACCTGTCATGTAAAAGTACAATATCTCAATGATGAATAAAACTATTTTATACTTTAAAAGTACCAATAAACTCAATGAGGGAAAGGGGGGAAAAACGTTTTTTAAAACCCAATTTTGGGATGAAATATACTTAACACTTTTGAAACACTAGGAATGTTTAAATTTCTCGAATCTACTGTGAAGAAAAAGCTACTGAGAACAATATTATTTAGCATATTTTACATTATTTTAAATTATTTCAAAAACAAGTTATTGAATTGATTTTTAATTCTTTGTTCAACTAGGAAAAACTTATCGTGTCCAATGAACAGGAAGTTCTTCGAGTTCATTACCGAGCTGCCAGAACACTGGCAAATCAGACACTGCCATTTAGTGCTTGTACTGTCTTACTGGATGCAGAAGTGTACAACGTACCCTTGGACTCTCAGGTAAAGTGCTCCTGGTATGTGTGGTTTGCTCCAGAAAATGCAATTCAGTTATTTTTAAAATCTTACTTCCATGAAAGAAAGTTGAGCAATCATTAAAGCTCCATGGAAGCTGGATGCGGTGGCACATGCCTGAAATCCCAGCTACTCAAGAAGCTGAGGCAAGAGGATCACAAGTTCAAGTCCAGGCTCAGCAAGTTTGTCTCTGAATAAATAAGAAGGGTTGAGGATATAGCTCACTGATAGATCACTTGGCTAGCATGCATGAGGCCCTGGGCTCCATTCCCATCACTACACACACAAAGAAGGGTCAGTGCAGGAGAACCCCTTCCAAACAAGTGAGCCTCAATTTTCTAGTTTATGTCATAAAAATGCATGTACTTAGGATAGTGCCCTTACTAACCCGTCATCATACCTTTTGTTCCTACCTTCAGGCAGCTAGACAGCGTTGCACATGCAACATGGGCAGGCAGGCAGGCGGGTGGCACTGCCAGCTATCACAGAGCTAAGACAGGGCCGAGCTTCTGCATCAGTTGTGGGTGTTTGTAGGATAAGGTAACAGTGAAAAACTGGAGCAAATTACATGAATTCAAAACCAGACTCTGTACAGTCAGAAAGAAATTCATTGATCAAAAGGGAAAAAATGTAATGGGTTAAAATGTTTAAATATAGACAATGAAAGATTATCACCCAATCACAGGCCAGGAAATAGCTGCTTTAAAACAGCAGACTGGTAACACAAAGGATAGAGGGGCTGTTTCAGAGAAAGATTCTCAGCCTTCTCTTGGCTTGTTTTTTCTCATTTATGAGAAAATGAAATTGAACTAGGTCAGATTTCAGCTTAAAGATACTGTTTTGTTTCATATGAGAGTATTTAGAGTTATCCAAAAGGCCATTAGATAATAGGATCTTAAAAAAGGAAATAGATACTGGAGAGCCTGTGAATTTCCATATTTAAGCATTTTGAAGAGAATAATGGATGATTTTATTGGGAAATGGGAAGAAAATGTTCAAATGGGAAGGGGAACAAAGGAGGGAGGGGGAAAAGGAAGAGACAAGAAAAGTGAAAATAGAAGAGAAAATGGAAACAAAGCTTTTGTACGTAGGGGAGGAGAATTAAGGGGTAATGGGGTAAAATAAAATTTATTTTAAAAAAGAATGGATGAGGGCCAGGGATTTAGCTCAGAGGTTCGGTGGCCTGCCTTGCAAGCAAGCGCAAGGGCCAGAGTTCAGTCCCTGGTACCAAAAAAAAAAAAAAAAGGATGATTTTAAATAATTTGTAATTAATGATTTAACTCTGTTGCTACAGGCTAGACTAGAGGGTTTATAATCAAGCTGTAAGGATAACTAGTCCAGGTCAGGCATGGCAGTGCATGCCTATAATCACAGCTGAGACTGAGGCAGGGGGATCACTGTTCAAGGCCAATCTGGGCTACATAGAAAGACTGTGTCTCAAACAAACAAGAAAAACCCCACAGGGCCGGGGATTTGGCTCAGTGGTTCCACTGCCTACCTGTCAAGCACAAGGGCCTGAGTTCGATCACTGGTACCAAAACAAAAAAAAATCCACCACTTCAAAATGAGTGAGTAAATGCACCTATTTCTTTCTCCTTCCAAACTAATTGGAATGACAAAAGATTTACAAAGCTAAGAACAGATCCATACCAGAGCTAGAAAATGAATTGGGAAACTACTGGACCAGAACATGAAGAAATTTCTTATAAAGAATGAGACAGGAAAACATCTCTGCACGTTGGGGAGATAGTGCAGTGCTGGAACACTTGCCTAGCATACTTGAGGCCGAGTTCAACCCCAGCACCAAAATAGAAATAAGTGAGTAGAGCTTTTTTAAAAAAGAAGAAAGCCCATTGGTAGTGAAATAGAGCAGAGTGAGGAATGCGTAGCCTCCTAAGATTCAAAAAAAGCAATCTAAAACGTAAGTGAATTTTCCCAGTAAACTCAGAATGATCCCAAAATTAGAGAAGAAACAAGCCCAGGCCACAGTTGGCCTAATAATTTAAAAATACTGATAAACTCCCTCCTCCTCTTGAAAAAATTATTTTTCATATTGAGGTGAAGAAATTACTGCATTAGATCATATTCACTTTGCTGGGATTTTCACCCAAGACTTGCTTTTACTGTTCTCTCGGAAAAGTAAATAATGTAAAGGTTCCACTCTAATGTACCCTGCCCTGAATTTTCTGAGCAATCCAGACCACTTGATTTCATGTTTAAGTTAAAGGTGATGAAGTACCAGAATGCCGGGCCTGTTCTTTTGACAGGGAAAGTCATCCTGAGAACATTTCTGTGTTCTCGGGGACCTCCAAGATTGTGGACCACACTTAGGGATGGCTTTGACCACAGGGCTGAGGAGCGGGCAGCTCCCTGCGCCAGACAACAGCCTCCTCAGACTGAGCGGAGCCTGCCTCTCCTCTAGTGCTCCTTCCTTGTCAGTGCCCTTGGTAAATTCAGAGCTGAGGATTCCTGCAGAGAAGTCCACACACCTCCCTTGGGCCACAGTGGTTCTGAGCATGCACGTACGTGGGTGCTGCTGTGGTCAGAGCGGTAGCAGTTCTCCCTGGAAGTGAGGAGAGGCACTCTGCTCCTAGCTCAGAGAGTAGGGACGGGGAACATCTCAGCAGTTCAGGGCTGCTCAGTGAGGTGGCAGGCCACCTCCATTCCACACTGGCGGTCTTGAGAACTGATTCGAGCACTCATTCTGAGAGGTGGGTCCTGCTGGAAAGGCAGCTGTCTCATGCCACGACGCTTTTTCCCTTGCATGTGGCAAATTGTAATCTTACTTTCACAGTAAGGGTGTCACAGGCGCATATTTCATATAACCTGGCTCTTTGAGAAATATCTTGGACTCACAGAGCAACTAGATTCTATGAGTTCCGCTAACTATTGTGTGTACTCCATGTAGAAAGAATTTTATCAGATTTTAAGTTTCTGTTGTATCTTCTTTAAAACATACTTCCCTCATAACTAACAAAGGGCATAGACAATAAAAGAGGTATTGTGTTGGCATACAGATGAAGTGGTTTATCATATTACAATATCCAACTACATTTAACCTTCTCTTTCAGTCTGATGACAGTAAAACTTCAGTGAGAGATCGCTTTAATGCAAGACAGTTCATGTCTTGGTTGCAGGATGTAGATGATAAATTTGACAAATTAAAGGTATGTATATTTAGAAATCGGTTTAAGTGAATGCTTCTCCCTTTCTACAGAGAAATTAGTTCAATTAGTGAAAATAATCAAGAAGGGAAATATTGGTTAGTCATGAATTTTCACACAGGAGCACAGTTGAAAAGCTAACAAGAAGGGCCGGGGATGTAGCTCAGCAGTGCCACACCTGCCTGGCAAGTGCAGAGGCCTGAGTTCGAGTCTCCGTAGCACAAGAAAAAAGAAGCTAAAGAGAAATAAAGACCATAAGTCTTTATTTATTTTAAGGGCTCTGGTAGTATAAAAAAAAAAATCAAACTACTGTAGAAGGAGCAATTTTCAGTTTGGCTCTCCCTTATTATCCAGTATATCTATAGGTTTAGCTGTAACGTGGAGAATGGTAAGAGAAGGAATGTATTTTGCAGATCTATAAAGAAAATTATTTGAGCTGGGTGCAGTGTAGTATGTGCCTGTAATCCCAGCTACAAGGGAGGCTGAGGCAGGAGAATTACACATTTGAGACCAACCTGGACAAATTGGTTAGACTCTGTCTCAAGATTAAAAATAAAAAAGGTCTGGGGATTTGCTCAGTGGATAGAGTGCTGCCTAACATATCCCCATTAACCGCAAAGAAAAAAAATCACGTCATTTGAGATTTTAAATAATTTCTCCCTAGATTTTGATCCCTTTAATCATTTGAAATCTCATAATTTGAAAGAATATTTTCAAATTAGAGTTTGTAAGATGAAGTTGTAGACCCAGAAATAGTTGGCATGTTGAAATGAACAGAACAGAAATAGACTTGTGATTTGAACACTTTTTATACTCCTAATGGAGCTCTTACTCCTGAACGAAACTGTTGATGAGGTTGTTCGTAAACAGAGCAAATTACCAGAATAAAGGATTAACTCTGTCTTTTCCTAAATAGACCTGTCTTTTAATGAGGCAGCAACATGAAGCTGCGGCACTCAATGCCGTCCAGAGGTTAGAATGGCAGCTCAAACTCCAGGAACTTGATCCTGCCACTTACAAGTCTATCAGCATTTATGAAATCCAGGAGTTCTACGTCCCTCTTGTTGACGTTAATGACGACTTTGAATTGACTCCCATATAGCAGCCCCGACTTGTGACAGTGTCACCCCGCTGTCTGCTCGCACGCACACTAAACCGGACAGCTGCTCTGACACCCAGCGACACCTGGACAGCCGTCAGGTGAGAGTGCAGTCGGCTCTGGAGTGAACACTGTCGTTTCATGGAAAATGGAGAGAAATATTTTGGACCTTGGGTCCAAACACAAGTTTCTAGCAGAAAACTATTATTTATATTGGTGAAAAGGTAACTTGCATTGGAGCACGATGGCAGACTGAGTAGACATTGGAAAAGTTGAGACCACCTGCTAACAGTGCCGGGAGTTGTTAGCACTCTTAGGTAACAAGATAACCACTAGTATTCAAATTTCCTTCAGGTTTTATTAAAAATGTATCAGTAAACTAAAGGGTTCAATTCCTACCAAATAGTTTCTAACATGGAAGAAAAACTTCGCACAAAATTTCTTCAGTTTATTATATCTGTAAATTAATTGTACAGTTTACTTTTTGAAAATTTTAATATCGTCTTCCTTTTTAATAACTTATTTTATACATATTGTGCAAATGTACATCTTGTAATTAATGGTCAAAATGTATACAAAGGGATTGATAGTCAAAAGTTGCACAAAAAAAGCTGTAAAACTGTTTTGTCTATGTTTTATTGGACCAAAGTTGTAGTCTGTATGGCGTGTAGCCGCCGTGTGTTCAGGTAGCAACACTTCTCTAAGGCATGCGTGAGTCTGCGTTAGTGCGTTTCCATCACCATCCCTGTAAAGCCTGTGACTGGGTTGTACTGCATGCTGCCTGCGATCTAAACTCTGTCCATAGTTGGTGCCTGAAGCAGTGCTAGGGCTTCCACACCAGTCTCCTGGGATGGGTCCTGTGGCTTCCTATATGGGCACCTTGCTTAGAATTAGTCATGCAAAGAAACAGCTCTTTCTCATCGCAGAATGGAGCCTGTTTCCCCTGGAACAAACACAAACAAAAAATGCCTTTGAATGAAAGTTCTGAAATTGTAAATGTCTATTTTAATACTCAACTATGAAAGAATTTGTGAATATATGTAAATATGTTTAATAAATTTTATTGGTCATGTTAAATCATTGTAAAACTTTTTTACATTGCTTAAATTTAATGTTTTAAGCTTAATAGCCTTTGCACTTTTAATATAAAAACTGAGTACTTAAAAAAGATGTTTGGTAGTCAAAATAAGTAAAAAACTTAGGAATATTCCAATCAGTCTCTGAAATGTTTATGAAAAAATGATTAATATGTTGTATTTTTTCCTTGTATCAAGATGCAAATCATATAATTTGAAAAATTTTATAATTAAAATAAGATTTGGTATTCTGTTTTATAATAAAATAATTAGCAATATACTTAGAAAAAGTCTTTTCTCCTATAACATGATCTAGAGTAAATATTCAGGAGTATTTCAGATCTGAAACCTGGGGTTGAACTTGCAAAATACTTTAAAAGAAAGATTAGTGTAAAAATTCATCATAAGTCTATGATACAAAACTTTCCACAGTGCTATCTGAAATTGTTAAATATTGAGTGTTTTCTGTTCAGACAGAAAAGTTCAGATGTATGAGGGATGAAGTGGTTTAAATTCAGCTTGCAAGTTGGAAATCCCAGCTATGGGGCAGAATGTACAAGTTTTTCAGTGCAAAGGTACATATTAAGCTTAGGGACTTTTGCATTTTTACATCAATTTCTATTTTCATTCTTACTGTACTTGGCATGCGCAATAAAGCAGCACATGTGAAAATACACAGTGCAAGGACTTTTATTATAAAGGTTGGATGTAGTTTTCTTTAGAAATTTAGGTAGGAGATTTGGCCTTTTTTACTGGACACACACGGCCAGAAAGGCAGGGTAGATTCTAAAGCACTGGTTTTGTTGAAGTTAAGTTTATTAAGGCTGGGAACATTAAAAGCTAATTTATAAAAGCAATACTTTTTAATATGAAAATTTTAACGCAAAGTTTGTTTATACTTTTGCTTAAAAGGAAATGTGATGGGATAGTGTGGCAAATCATTAAACATTAAAAGCCAGGTCCCTGAGGACTGATGTGACAGGAAGCGAAGGGTCAGTGTCTAGAGCATTTTGTTGCGATGCTGCACGCGGCAGCAGGGCTGTGTGGGACAACCCTGCAGACACTCGGGAAGCTGCCCAAGTCCTCCCCACCCTGTGGTCTTCGCCACAGTCTCACCAGCTTCCCTGGGACCGTGCCGGCTGGGGCCTCGCAGGCTCTGTGCAGACGCCCTGCCCTCCCCTTGAAGTGGCTCTAGCCAAGTAAGTAGTGAGGGGCTCTGACACTCAGATACTGTGCTCTGAAGTGCTGGGGGACTTGGTACATGGCTAAGAGGTGTGGATTTTGAAGGAAAAATAAGATGGTCAGTTTAATCAGCGATTCTTTTTAAGCTATTCAAATATCATGAACAAGATACTAAATTGTACCTAAGGATTTGTATTACATTAAATCTTGTTCTAAATCATATCTGTTTAATAAATGACTAGTTGATATTTGTGCATGTTATTTAATAAAGAATTATATTTTTATAGAAAAAAATAAGAGTGAAATGTGTGCTAAATGTTTTTTATTTTCCTCTCCAATATAACTGTAAGCCAAATACTAATGTTTACTTGGGCAACTGGCACAACTGCAGAAATAGTCTTACTGAGAAAACCACCTCTGAAGAATTAGCTTTTCTAGTAGAGATTATTCAATAATGGGAAGTCTCAAAAATCAATTAGTAAACATGTTACCAATTTCATGGCTGTAGATTCTAAGCAAAATCCCATGAAACTTTAATGGGGCTAAAGAATTATAGTTATTCTAGAAATTGAGTGCAGCACAAATGTATTATTCTTTTTGAGAAAGTTAGCAATATTTTTATTCTATCTGATATTCTGATACATAAATGCCAAATGTTTATATGTAAGAAATTGACTAGGACTCATGATAGTCTTCACTTTTTATGCTTAAAGAAGACATTCTCACCTTTAAAAAAAATCATTTCAAACATTGAAGGCAAAAGATGATTACAGAGATGCTGATCTATGGAAGGCTTGTGTGAAGTTCAGTGGTTAAAATATCTTGTAGCCCACCATTTCCTTCATGACTGCTCGTGAGTCTTCTTTGTACCTAAAATGGAGTTTTAAGAATCCACGAAAATAGTCACCCAGAAATACTTCCAGTTACGAAAGAAACTGAGGTGAATAAAATATAAAATAATTCCATTAGTCTAAGTGGCAGCTAATTATAAGTATTAGCATAAAAATGAGCAAAACGTACAATAGATTGTTTTTCCAGTGATTTAATGTTATACAATGTCTACAAGTAATGCAACTTTTCTACACGTACATGTGTGTGTGTGTACACACACACAACACAGTGAACCCTCAACTTATGAACAAACTTACATGTGAACAACTGGGGTTACAACTGGAATTTCAACTTTAACCTACAAACAGCATCTTGAGTTAAGACCTGGATGCCAGCCACTTGTGCTTCCAGATGGTCTCAGATGCAGCTCTGACCCTGAAAGAGCTCTGGAAGGAACGTGACAGCATCCTCTCCTGTGTGGGTTCACTGAGAAATCCTGGGCCGGTGTCTCTCTAAGAAAGAACACTGAGATCTGCCTGTGTGCAGGAGAGGAGCCTGAGCCTTCACTGACCAACTTGAGTTACCACCAGCCCTCGGGAATTGGGTTCATAAGTCAAGGGTTCACTGTACATATGTTTTTTAAAGTGATGGTACTGGGAGGCCAAAGATATAGCTCAGCAGCACAGCACCTGCCTGGCAAGTGCAAGGTCCTGAGTTCAGTCCCTATAAAGTGGTACTGGGGATTGATTAGCCTTCACACTGAGCTACAGCCCCAGACCAGTGTCTTACTAAGTCACTAAGTTGCCCAAGGTGGGCTCAACTTCCTATCTCAGCCTCCAACAGTGCCAAGATTACATACATTATTAACCTCCATAGGCTTTGCTTGCACCATGAATCAGTTTCATTACTCAGCAGGTTAAAGAAATTTGTGACTATTAATGAGTTCTTACTGCTTTTTTAAATTTGGATGCCATATGCAACTTTAGTAGATAAAAGCTTTCAGGGACCCATCTTCCCACTGTTTTTAAAATGATGTTGCTGTGACCAGCTATGAGACATACCTAGCGTGTGTTTACAGGATAGAGAGCCTCTCAGAACCCATCGGTGTAACAGCACCTCTGAGTGTGTCCTTCGGGTGTTCCAGTCCATCTGTCCCTCACAGTGCCCAGGTCTAGTCAGGTTGGTCAGTCTGACTAAGGTTACTTCAGGTTCCCACCACCCAGTCAAGACACTAGGAGTTGTTGCATCATCCCAGAAAGTCCCCTCATGCTTCAGTGAGTGGTCCCAGAGGCAGCCACGAGGCTGCCCCCTTCCACCTCCCCGTGTTGCAAATGTACTGGAAACGTGGAGACGGGGTCTTACAGCACGTACTGTGCGTGCCTGGTTTCTCAGCAAGGTTTTGGGATTCATCTGTGTTGCATATATCAGTAATGACTCATAATTTCATTAATGAGTAGTAGAAAATTGTACAAATGTGTTTGTTCTCTGTTGATAGTAGTTGGATTGTTTACAGTTGGGACTGTTATGAATAAACCTATGAATCCTGAAACCTCTTGTGGAGATGTTTTTAATTTTGGGGACATACTGGCAAATTCAATTACCAAGTCAGAGTAGGTTCGTGTTTATTAGAAATGAGTTCTCAAGGGCTGGGGATTTAGCTCAGTGGTTTCGCCGCATGCCTTGTAAAGGCAAGGGCCCGAGTTCGATCCCTGGTACCAAAAAAGAAAAAGAAATGAGTTGTCAAAAGTGGTTGTACCATTTTATACTCCCATCAAAAGGTACCAGAGGTCCAGGGGCTCTGAGTCTTTACGAGTCTAATACAAATACTCTATTACTAGGCCAGAGTTGGCACCTGTGGAGCAACTTGCCTAGTGCACTCAGCACCACACGAGAAAAACTTGGGGTTGTCTGTCAGGTATCAGGGGCAGCCCTTCTGGGGGATGTGTACCTCAAGGTACCTCACAGCCTGTTTGTATTCCTCCAGTGATTAATGAGATTGATCAGAACTCATAGTTTATTGAAGCTGTTTGTATGTCTTACTTTTGAAAAGTCCTCAATTATTTTGCTCATTTTTTTATTGTGTTCTTTTATTGATTTGTAGGAATCCTTTATTTTGCATAAAAATCCTTTGTTGGGTAAAAGCATCCTGGATGTTTTTATCCAGTGGGACTTTTCCTGTCCATTTTTATTGATTAGTTTCCTCGCTTTTTTTTTTTTTTTTTTTTTTTTCTTAAGACAGTATCTCATGCAGTTCAGGTAGACTTGAAATCCTCCTGCTCTGGTCTTCCTAGCAGCTGGGATGGGCATGTGGCTCTGCATGCAGCTAAGTTCATCCCCAACCACATGCTCCTGAGTTTTCCTCACTGTAACATTTTCACACTGGTAACAGTTCTCTCCGAGTGTGTGGTGGGTCTCATAATGCTTCTCAAAACCGTGTTTTTCCCTTGAGTTAAAAAGGATGTGTCCAGGTAGGTACAGAGTCACCTTTGGCTCTCATGGAGCCACCTCCATCCATGTAGAGCCATTTGTGATTGGCTGAGGAAGCTGAAAACCCACTTCCTGACTTTTCCTATTTCCTGGCTGTAGAAGTACAGTACTCTGATGGCTAATTTAGTTCCTGACACTGGCCGACTGGATAGTCACAAAAAATCCCAGTCTCACAGGTGGCCTTTTAGGAAGAAGGCAAACTATCTGAACTGTGTTGTGGATGGACACCCATCTGCCAGTGCACACCTCACCACGTGTGTGCTAGACTGACCCTCAGGGTTTACACAGCGTCTGCCCAGGGAGGCCGTTCTCAAACTGGTTGTTCGACCCCCTGTAACCGTTAAAGCTTTGACAGTGCTGGCGTGAGACATCCGTTGGTATTAAAAGTTGAAAGTAATCTCATGTTTATTTTTATTTAAAAAACTAAGCCGGGCCTGGTGGCACACACCCTATAATCCCAGCACTTGGAAGGCTGAGGCAGGAGAAGCGCTGGGAGTTTGAAACTAGCCTGGGCTACATTGTGAGTTCCAGGTCAGTCTCAACTACATAGTGAGACCCTGTCTCAAAAAACAAACAAACAAACAAACAAAAACTATTTCCAGAGGCCGGGGATGTAGCTCAGTGGTTCCACTGCCTGTGCAAGGGAAAAGTCCTTAGTTTAACCCAAAAAAAAAAAAAAAAAAAAAAAAAAAAAAAAAACTTTCAAAAGTGCACATTGTAAAAAGTACATTATCTTTCATTTTTGTGAATCTCCGTAATGATATCCTACTGGAAGCCAGCTAGAGTTTTGTATTTGAGTCTGCATTAAGTGCCCTGGGGTCCCTTTGTTTTGGAAGAAAATCTGCACTCACGCAAGTATTGGGAAAGAGAAATCTTAGTAGTTTTGGGAATTTTGAGTATTCTTTGATTTATGACACATGACAAGTGGTTCCAGAAGGTTCTTGTTTTATGGTACCTGAGACCCAGCAGTGAGCTTCCTGTCTATTCCATACTGTCCTGTCCAGGATGCAATTCTGTAATACCATGCACTGATTATTCCAGAAGGACTGCTTCATCATCCAGATGTTGGCGCATCACACTGCAGATACCCGGGGTAACCCCTCAGTAACAGCCCACTGAGCAGACTGGGTCACAGGGTGACACAGGCCCATGCTGTGCCCCAGGCCACAGGCCATGGCCACCTCAGTGCCGCCCCTTGCTTGGCAGCTCCAGGTTTCCAGGACTGTGAGCCCACATTCAGGATCCCTGGGTCCCTTTCTCTAAGTCTGTCCATGGGGGGGACTTTGCCTCAGCTGTGAACCCCAAAGGCTGCCCCAGGGTAGTGTGCTACTCTTTGAAGTGTGTGGGCAGCCCCGGGACCTTCAGGATGGGAGAGAACATCTTGCCATGGGAGCCAGGCTCAGCTTCTGCAATTCACCATCTGAAGAACTGTTTCAAGTTTAATTTACCCACTCATCATGGAGCCATGCTGCAGTTTAACAGCCCACATAAAATATTCATCATGTGCATATACTATTATTTAGCCAGGCTATCTTTGACATTTACTTTATTTATTTATTTTATTTATTTTTTTGTGTGTGTGGTACCAGGGATTGAACTCGGGTCCTTGCGCTTGCAAGGCAGGCCACCAAACCGCTGAGCTAAATCCCCAGCCCAGAGACATTTACTTTATAAAATATTTCTCATTAAAAGATGTTCTGTGACTATCTTGGAACTGAAATTTCTCTTCTTTTTTAAAACTGGGAATCAATTTCTTGACGCTAAAACCACATCTTCCTCCCAGTAATAGTTCCATTCCCTTTGTTCCCAGAGAAATGTGAATCCTGTACTGTGCAGCCTCTGACACCAAGAAGTGTGCTTTCCAGCCTCCCTGGCAGCAGGAGGAGGACCAAGTAGTTCCAGTCCAGCCTCGTGTAACGGTTGGAACTCAGTAATTCCCAGGCACAGGAAGCAGATGGGGACAGCTCTCCTTCAGAACTCCAGCTGCACACTGGAGCTTATGAACCTTAATTTCATTCAGAACGCCACAGCCATTAGCTGCTTCTCTCTGGGAACCTGACGTTCTGGGTTACTCACGGAACTGTTGTCACCGAGAGAAAGGATCCACAGCCTCAGATTTTCCCAACTTCTCTGCCATGAAAAACCAGCGACAGGATCTCATTCAGAACCCTGTACACAAGGAGGAACCATTGCCAAGGAATCAGTTTGGTGCTCTTGCATTAGAAAGGATGCAGTTTTAAAGATAGGATTCTTAGCTCAGTGGTTCCGCCGCGTGCTTCGCAAGCACAAGGTCCCGAGTTGGATCCCCAGAACCAAAAAATAAAGATAGGATTCTTCTTGTTCTTGTGGGTACTTCAGTGTGGTGTAGATTTCCTACCCTGTTTATGCAGTCTTTTACTTTACAGCCTTTATTCGCCGTAGGTTCGGGTAAGCTCAACTCTACGACTTGAGGACCCTCATTATGAGTAAAGTGAATTACTAAAGCAATCGATCTGCGTGTGCATTTTGCACAGTGTTACAAGACACCACGGTGGAACCATTGCCAAGGAATCAGTTTGGTGCTCTTGCATTAGAAAGGATGCAGTTTTAAAGATAGAATCACTAAAGCAATCGATCTGCGTGTGCATTTTGCACAGTGTTACAAGACACCACAACTGTTCCCCTGAGTTAACAACTTCCGGGAGACAGGCTGCAGTTGCAGCGGAACCGTGCCCTTCACACAGGACTGGCATGAGAACCCATGCCTCTCCCTGATAACTCTGTCCGAGAGGAGCTACCTTTCACCCTACCTCCGCAGAGCTGCCTTGAGATTAGCCCATTCTTCTACTGAAAGTAGTGCTCACAAACTCCCACCTTCTAGTTTGTGTCATCATCAGCCAGGAAGGAAAGATTCCTAATATGTAGGGGGTCGAATAGAATCCTCGAAGGCCACTGAATTAGCATAGGGCTGACTACAGAACCTAGGAGAGCTTCTCTAGAAATGGAAGTCCCCGGAAGTACCAGGGCCAATCAGTCCTCTGATCTGCCAGGAAAGAGGGTGGCCAGGGTTAAAGAAAGACAATAAAGACTTGCCCTGGAGGAAGACAGACTCTTTAATAAATGGTGGTGGAAAAATTGGCTTTCCACGTGCAGAAGACTGAATCTAGACCGGTATCACACCATCCACTAAACTAAAATCAAGGTGGATCAAAGATGTCACAGAGAAGGAGGCAGCGAGGTAGGCGTGGCTGTGGGAGACAGGAGAGAGGAGGCGGGAGGTACTGATGTGAAGGTGCTCTCACCTGCAGAGCTGGGCCACATGAGCGAGGGAGGAGGACCTTAGACACCTACAAGGTCAGGTGACAGGCTGGCCAGTACAGCCCCAAAAGCAGTGAGGCCCTGAGCTTAGGACCTCTGACTCCACAACTGCAACAAATGAACCGAGAGGTTGTCTGTTACTAACACGGCTTTAGGAAACTAATGCAGCCCTGCGCAGCAGCTGCCTGAGGCTCAGTCCCCCAAAGCATCTCTGTCTGGCTGAAGGGTGGTGAATCGATTCTTTGACTTTTCTTCAACCCCATTAAAAAGCCTGTGGCACTGTGAGACCCTTTCCTTTACCAAGATCAGAGCTCCTGGCAAGAGAAAATAGCCTCACAGTGACCCTGCAGCTCCCAGGTACCCCCTGGCCAACCACAGATCTGGAGCCCTGGACACCATCTGAGGGCTTAACCGTCCATTATCTGAGTCCCAGGGCCCATCAAAGGATCCTTAATGTAATTTTCAAATAACTGTATTTTTTTTCCTTAGTACCACAGTAACACACACACACACACACACACACACACTCACACACACATCAAAAAATGCAAGGAAGCAAGAGGGAAAAACACCATCAACAACAAACAACACCCCATCTCACCGAGACAATCCTACACCAGAACTATCTTTCCAGACCTTTTTAAATAACCAGATGCACAACTCAACAAATGAATCATTCTAAAAACATATTCACTTCTCTGAAATCTTCACAGATCATGCATATCTTTCCATGTCCACAATATCCACCTGCAGCGGGAGTTGGAAAGTGTGGTCTCTGAACCCCTCAGGGTTTCAAGATCATTTTGTGGAGGGGGTCATGAGCATAAAGTTATTTTTATTTAAAAACTAAGCATGTGCCTTTACCACTGAGATTCTCTCACAGGCATACTCTAAGGTTTCCCAGAGGCCATGCTGCTCCTGTGCAGTGTGAATAGGATATACAGGTAGCAAACAGACCTACCTTCCACGGCTTGGCATTAACTGGAAGAGCACAGTGTGAAACCATGCTACTCTGAACACAGCTTTGCTTTGGAATACACTCTTATTTTTCTTTGTTTGTTTATCTTCATTTTTTTTGGTTTGTTTTGTTTTTTGAGACAGGGTCCCACTATGTAGTTGAGACTGACCTGGAACTCACTATGTAGCCCAGGCTGGTCTCGAACTCACAGCGATCCTCCTGCTTCAGCCTCCCGAGTACTGGGATTACAGGTGTGCACCACCACACCCGGCTTACACACTTATTTTTCATACAGCGTTATTTAGGTTACCATATCACAGGTTTAGTGTTGTTTTTATTTAAATGAAATAATGGCTGATTTTTGTGTCTCAGCTTCATTTCAAAAGTATTGATAGAGGAGCACCCCTACAGCCTCTTCGGTCTTCAAGAGTGTGGACGGCTCTAAGCCGGGAGGTCTGACCGTCTGGTCCACACGGTGGAGCCCAGGGCCTCACCGATGCCAGGTAAGTGGTCCCCACGGAGCCACGGCCCAGCCCTGCAACGTCGCGTGTTTAAATGGCTAAATGGATCTATTGATCTGCAGTACCGCGACCCCACGAAGCAGTATATGTAGAATAGGACCCTGAAAGTTAAATCTGTGCACATCTTTAATTTGGAAAATTTGCACGCATGTACGCACGGGTGTATTTCTGCAGCACTGGGACTGAGCCCGAGGCCTCGCACTGAGCTGCCCTTTCTAATTTGGAAACAGGGTCTCCCCAAGTCGCCAGGCTGGGCTGGAACCTGTGACTGTCGAGTTTCAGCCTCCCAGAGTGCTGGGATTACAGCACTGCCAGTACCACGCCTGGCTACTTTTCATTATTTTTTTCTTGGGACTATTTTCAAGGTTGATTTTTAAGCCTTGCACTTACTTGCCCACCGCGCGGTGCACCGCCCTCAACGAGGAGCTCGATCACAGCCTGCCAGCCTCGACTTCCCAGGGACTCGGGGAGGGGCAGCATCTCGGACTCCGCCGCCTTAAAGCTCTGACACTAGGCCTGTATCCCCCAGGGGAAGGGCACTCGCGGATCATCTAGTGCTGTGGGTTCTGTCCACTTATTCACCTACGAATTTTGTTTAAAAAGCGAATTCTCGAAAAGGGCCCAGCCAGGCCGGCCCTGGGAGCGAGGCCTCGGGGCGGGGCGGGGCCTCC
>NW_022900942.1:66829582-66848636 GCF_012274545.1 Fukomys damarensis
GGTTGCGGGCCTGGGCCGGGCCTTCCGCCCGCGCCGCGCCTCTCCCTTTCTCCTGAGTCTCTGCAGAAGCTGGGTCACCGCGGGGGCTGGCGGTTTGGGCCGGCCTGTCCCTTCCTTTTCAACTCGGATGTCTTCTTAACGACTTGGAAGCGTATAGCCGAATTAGAAGGGAAACTTCACATGTAATAAATTACCCGGAGTTATTAGTGGAGCTAATAATCGACGGTCCGCCTTTGTTATTGTCTCGTTACTTAACGAGGGACTGCGGACTCTGCTCCTCTCCTTGAGTCACCGTATTCTGTCGACAGACAAAGCAGATTATTTATGAGACAGCCGTCATTAACCATGAAGAAGCTCTGCAGTTCCAATAATTAAATAATTGGGCTTGGGGTATTTTCAGTGGTGCGTCCTACTGGGCCCTGTGTTCAGTCCCTAGTGTAAGACACACCTGCAGAAAGCGTTTTTAAGTTATAGTATAGCATTGATGGTTTTCTTCGGGTTCAGAGTTGAATAATAATGGACGGAGAATTAAAATTTTGACACAAACAGTAAGTCTTGCTTTATGGTTGGTGTGTGTTTTTCGTAACACTTTTAACCTCCCACTTGTCTCTGATTTAAAGTTGATGTGTGTGTCCAGCTTGCTGGGAGTTACCGATCATCTTCGTGGGAAAATCATGAAGTCCCCCTGTGTCGCTGCTCTGATGCTGGCCGGGCTGATGTTCCTGATGTGGCTCCCGGGGTCTCTGAGCTGCAACAAAGCGCTCTGCGCCAGCGATGTGAGCAAATGCCTCATCCAGGTAGGACTGAGTACAGCTGTGAGCGTGTAGGAAGTAGGTAGCACACAGGTGCAAAGGATGTGTGTAAAGAGTGGTGTGCGGCCTGAGTGTTACGTGAGACCCTGAGGTACCAGGCGAATGGCGGTGCGCTGTGGATTTGTGCCTCCGGTCAGATTCCGGAAGTTCTGTACTGGTGGTAGCATCCTGCAAGCTGCTCTTTGGTGACAAACACTCTGTTTGGATGTGTAAGTTAGTTTATACAGCAGAGTCTTTTTTTTTTTTGGTTTTTTGAGACAGGGTCTCACTATGTAGTTGAGACTGCCCTGGAACTCACGATGTAGTCCAGGCTGGTCTCAAAACTCACAGTGATCCTCCTGCCTCAGCCTCCTGAGTGCTGGGATTACAGGTGTGTGCCACCACACCCGGTTTATAGAGCAGAGTTTTAATGACTGTATGTTTAGAAACAAAATTAGCCAGCCATTTAACAGGCAGTTGTATCCTAAGTATGTATTAGTTTTCTGTTGCTGTGTGACAAATTACTCCAAAAATGTAGCAGCTTCAGTGCAGCGAACAGTATCTTGTGAAGTTTCTGGGGAGCAGTTTAGCTGAGTGGTTCTGGCTCAGGGTCTCACAGGCTTCCCACAAAGAGTTGGCTGGGATTATAGCTTCCAAGAGAGCTAGAAATGATGGCCATTCCAGTCACCAGAGCCTGCCTACTAATTCCAGCAAGCCTTGCTTCTCATTTCTCCAAGGAGAAAAGTTTGGCCAGGTTCATGTAGCTGGGAGGTAGTTGTGGAATTTTGTCTCTGGCTCCACAGTTCATGGCCTTTCCACTAAACGTGTTGGTCATTGTTCTCCATGAAGTTGTGATACTTAGTCATGTCTTCATGTGTCCCATGACCACCTTCTCTTTTACCGACCAGTTAGACTGTTGGCAAGCTTTCCAGTATCAGCCTCCCTTCTGTTTACTTGCTCTGGGCCGAAAAGCCTGGTAACTACACATATGGTTGGTTATCATTTGCTAAATGCCTGGGGCCAAGGGGCGGGGAAGGTAGCTCAGTGGTGACTCACCTGCCCGGCAAGCGAAACGTCCTGAGTTCAATCCCCACTACTATAAATAAATAAATCTTGAAAGCATGTTTAAATAAATTTTCTTAATTAAAATAAATGCTGGGAACCATGATGTTTCAGATTTGGGGTTTTTTTTTGATCTTGAAATAGTTGCATTAATCTTGAGGGATTCAAATCTAAATATAGATTCATGTATGTCTCTTATCTACTTCATACACATAGCTTGAGGGTGGTTTTATGTGTTTTTTTTTGTACAGTGCTTGCATTTTGCCTGAGACTCATCCTATGAGGTCAGTTGTGGAATTTCCACAGTGACGTACATCATGGTGCTACTCAACAAGGTTTGGAATTTGGGATTAGATGCACTCAACCCGTGTTAGCATTTGGTTTGAAACATGAGTCAGCTAACTCTTAACTGTAATCCTCACTTGAGGGTAATTGCATGTATCTACCAGAGTGGTAATTATTTTGGTAGACTGAAAGCATTGTTTTATTTCTGACATTTTGGTCCTTTTTATCAAGAATTGAAATTCTGGTTGCCCCCATGTATTATGGCTTATATCTAGATGTATCCCCAAAGCCTCATGCATTCATAGGTGGGGCTGTTCAACCGTGGCTGGATCGAGGGTGTTTGAGAACTAAATTAGTCCACTGGCGCAGTGCTGGGTGTGGAGAATGGGAAAGCCTGCCAGGCAGCAGGCTGGTAACCTGTATGGGTACGAGGAGAAGGAAGGCTGACTGCTGCCGCCGCCTCCTGTTACGGACCGTTTCTCCGCTACTGTGCTCCTCTACCATGCTGCCCTGCGTTGGAGCCAACAACTATGGACTGAAACTTGAACAAACTGGGAGATAAAATAAGCCTTTCCTCCTTAATTTGTGAGTGTCGGTATTTTGTCTCACAGTGAAAAAGTTAGACTAAGACACTGTCTCATACTCTGATAACTTTTCTTTGAATTTCAAATCCTTTAACTGGAGAAGTTGTTGGGAGGTTGCTTGTACACTTTCTTCTGTGGACATTGTCAAGTATGAATGGAGGAGAGTATAATGAACTCACAAGGTAGATCAGTTACTAACTCACAGATACCCTTATTTCATTTATACTCTTCCAAACCACTTATCCTTGCTCTTTTAATTTCAAGACAATCCTTGATTCTGTTTTACCCATAATGCTAATGTGGATCTCTAACAGACAAGAACTCCGTAATATAAAGCTGTTAGACTATATGACAGTTTAAAAATTAACAATAATTCTTTAGTCATCTTATTCTGCACATGAAAACTCCAGTTGAATGTGTCTCCTTAGATACATGCTGGCTCTGGGATCAGTCATGTGCACCTGAGGTGCATTTGTGTTGTGGCCAGATAGGAAATTTGTGTCATTTCCCAGGTTGTTCCAGTGCGGCTTCATTATTAAAAATGATGCCTCATAACCTTTGCTCTATTTATGTGTAGGTAGAAATTCACTTACTCAGAGGTCCCCAACTTTTTGGCATCAGGGACAAGTTTTGGGGAAGACTACTTTTCTATGAACAGTGAGAGCAAGAAGTTTGGGATGATTAAAGTGTGTTACATTTATTGTGCGCTTCATTTCTGTTATTATTATATTGTAATATGTAATGAAATGATTATAAAACTCAGCATAATACAGAATCCATGGGAGCTCTGGACTTTCTTTCTTGCAGTTAGATGGTGACTTCGTGATCTAATTTTGGAGGCCGGGGATTTAGCTCAGTGTTTCCACTGCCTGCCTCACAAGCGCAAGGTCCCAAGTTTGATCCCTGGTACCAAAAGAAAAACAAAAAAAAAAACATGATCTCATTTTGGTTGCTGCAGAAAACCCTGCTTCACAAAGATAGGATGTTGGAAATGGAAGCAGGCTCGTTAGTGTTTTTGTGGCTTTCCCAAGATATTCTTTCTGCCTTGACTTTAATCCAGAACGTATGGAGATCTGAAGTTGTCTCCAGCATATCTGTACCTCAGCCCACTGATGCTTTTTTAGCATGGGCAAAGTTGATTCACCTGGTTATTCACAAGTGAGTCATGAATCCATTCTTTGGGAGCGTTTTGTGTTGGCAAATAGAGCTCACACCCTTTTGGAAGTGGATATAGGTGATCATGCACCGGGTGGGAGAAGGAATGCCCTGGCTCAGTCTCTTTCAAAATCTCTGCTAATGTTTGAAAGCTGTCCTAAATCCCAGTGTTCATTTGTTGCCCACATAATTCCAGTTTGGCCTTGAATGCAGCCACTTTATCCGACAGCTTGAACACAGAATCATTCTCCTGTGAAGTAACAGATTGAGTTTACTGAGCAGGTTGATTATGTCCTATGAGTAAGCAAATTTTGTGTCCCATTCTGTTTCACTGAGATGTGCTGCTGGTGGTGACTGTTTTTCTAAAATAAGTTGGATTCAACTTAAAGCCTGCCACTGGATGCAGCTTACTCTTCCCTTGCCACTCATTGATAGTGTTTTACACTTGATCTTAGCCAAAAGTAATCGTTGATAGTGTTTTGAAGTGAGTCTGCCAGCAGTCATTTATGATGCTGTCTGTGCAGTCAACCCTCTCTGCTATGTTAATCTATATTTGCAGCCTCTCCCCAGTGCTAGCACCACTGTCTCAGCTCCACCTCTGGTCATCAGGAGCACACAGTGTAGATCCTTCACATTTGAAGTTTGCAGTAAGGTTCATGCTCCTATGAGAATCTAAGTGGCTGCTGATCTGGTAGGAAGCAGAGCTTGGGCTGTAATTTGAGTGGTGGGAGATGCTCCATTGCTTGTCCTGTTGCCCACGGCTCACCTTCTGCTGTGCACACCAGGCTGATGCCAGATCCCAGATTGGCGACCCCTAGTTTAAATCCCAAGGTTTCTTTGTTTGTTTGTCTGTTTGTTGTTCCCACTATGTAGTTTAGGCTGGCTTCAAACTCATGGCGATCCTCCTGCCTCAGCTTCCCCTGTGCTGAGATTATGGGGATGCACCACCACACCCACCCCAAGGTATTTTTGCCTGTTGTTTTTGTCTTTTTTGTTTGTCGTTGTTGTTTTCTCCCTGTGGTACTAGGGATTGAACCCCATAGCCTTCACACTGAGCTGTGTCCCCTGCCCTTTTTTATTTTCAGACAGGGTCTTGCTAAGTTACCCAGCCTGAACTCAAACTTGTAATCCTCCTGCTTAAGCTTTCTGGAGTTCTGGGATTACAGATGTGTGCCACCACACCTATCTTTTTATTATTTTTTGACTCTCCAAGTTTGTAACTTCTGTTCATTACAATAATTACAAATTATACTTTATTTAAAATGCTTTGCTTTTAAAGAGTATTTTAGAGACAGAGCTTTGGGTGAATATTGGTAAATACAAAGGTTTTAAAAATTTTGTCTTAGAAAAAATTTTAGTTTAAAAAATTTAAGGCAAAGTATTTAAAAATAATGAATACTGTAAGTGTAAGAACTGGGAAAACAGATGAAACTGCATGTAATGGGAGAAGCTGGGACTTGGGTTCTCTGTCCCTGGCTCATGAATGCTGACTGTCAGAGAGCCCACTGTTTCTGCATGGCCAGGACAGATGTCCCATCCCTGTCCTGGGAGTGGTGGACACATCTATCCTGGTGCAGACCAGAAGATGCTTTGGGTTAAAAATATCAAAAGTTTGAGTTTCGAGGATTGCCTTGTTTGTTTATTCATGAACACTTTCTGGACATGGAATTGCAGGGTGAGTCTTTCCGCTGCTTGGCTGGTGGCGTTGACTCCATTGCTCCGCAGATTACGTCCTGTTCTGGCCTTCTTGCCTTTGTTCCTTTTTCTACGGCTGTGTAACAAACTGCCCCCAAATCATGGGGTGAAAGCAACACTTGTTCTGTTCAGAGTTTGCATCCTGTGCCAGGCTCCCAGGGACAGCTGATCTGTGCCCCACAGTCCGAAGGCAGGGGGTGGGCGGTTGTCAGGTGGCCCTGTACGCTGGTCCTTCGGGAAGATGTCAGAGATCTGTGTCGGTCCTGCCTGGTTCAGCAGACGCTGTGAGCACCTGACATGTGACTGGTGCGATGGAAACACTGACTTTTATATACTTCTCAATTTTAGTTAGTGATTCTTTGGCATTTAGAAATGTGTATCACCATGTTTGCAGTATAGTGATTACTTGTCATGGGAGTTGGTACATACACATAACACATCTTCATTTTTTTATGTCCCCTTTCCCTCTTCCCTCACTGCTCCCTCCATCACTTGGTCCCCTTTCCTTCTGCAAAAGATCTCTTTCTGTTTCCTGTTATCTGTCTGCTATTTTGCCCTGTATTTATATTTTGGATTTCTCATATAAGAGAAACCATGCAATATTTAAGCTCGCGTGTCTGAGTTATTTCGCTTAACATTATGGTCTCAAGGTGCATCCATTTTCCTACAGATGACTCAAGTTTATCCTTCTCTGTGGCAGAGTAGTGCTCCATTGTGTGTAAATACCATATTTTTTTTGTCCATGCATCCGTTGGTAGACATATATGGGACTTGCAAGATTTAGCTGTTACATGTAATGCTGCTAGACTGGTGGCTTCTGTACTGAGTACTAAAAATCTGGAGCTCACTGATGAGCTGACTCCCGAGCCAGAGATTCTTCTGACGTCACTTCCCTTTGCCGCCACCCCACCCCAGACTCTGTGGGAGTCCCTACCTCCCTCCCAGCTCCTGCTCTCTGTTTGACCTACCCAGCAGGTGGCCTCAGGCAGCCAGGTCTCTTCCTTGGAGCTATGGGCCCCGAGGCATGGCCTGTGAGGAGGCCCTGGGGATGGGAGAAGTGACAGTCACTGCCACCGTGGATGCCCGTCAGCCTCACCTCTGCCGGGAGCAATGGAGGGGACAGGATGCGGTGCCCACCTGGGAGAACCTAGCCCGCAGCATGTCCACGGCACGGTGGCCTGCCTGCCCAGGACACCCTTGCCCTTCGGAAGGAGAAACCAGCTGGATCACATTTATGCTGCTCTGGTCTCAAAGTCAAGATAATCAGTGGTGAGCTTATAGATGAACACTTGGTGTAAGGTAAAGCCCGGGCCCACTTAGCCCTGCTGCTCCTGTCACCCAGGGGTGCCACTTTCAATGTACATTTACTGCGTCTGTGTTTGCTTCCTTTAGTGCTTTTTAGCCGTATGGCAAACAAGCCTTCTCTGCTACTGCTTTGTGATTTATCAGTTGCCTGATAGATAAGGATTTCCGCTCCTACAACATACTGAACCCTTCTGCTCTGTCCTGCCAATGGGACACCTCGCCTCTTGATTCCTGTATAAGCGGAGAGGATTAATAGCCACTCTTTCCTTTTAAATGTTTCCTTTTTCTTTTTAAATGATAGAGAGTGTATAGTTTTGTTTTATTTTATTTTGGGTTTTTGAGACAGTATCTCACTGTATAGTCTAGGCTGGCCTGCCTCAGCCACCTGAGTGCTGAGCTCACGTGCTCATCATGCCTGGCTCTAGAATATAATTTTAGTTTTAAGAAGAGCAGTGAATTTCTTCAGGGACTGTGGAAAAGGGAGGGCTTATTAGGGCTGCAAATGTCTGGGTGACTCTGGGGACCTGCTGTGGTGGCTGCCTTGAGTGTCATAGAAAGGGAAGCAATCCATTTCCTTGTTTGTAAATACTGCCCTCAGCGCTTTCTACTTCTGGCTCGACTTCTGGTGAGCTGCACACACCTGTGGGGAAGGGAGCATTTCCTGGTTTCCTGGACTTTCCCTTCCACATTGTCGAGGTTAGTGATACCTGTATTTAGAGAGTGGCCCGGGAGCACTGGAATCCACTGAATTAACTCTGAGCTTCGTATGCTGGCCTGGGTGCATAAGCCCATGCTGTGGGGCCTCAGTACCCTCATTGTGGGCTGGGGTGAGTCTGGTCCACTGTGTGGTGATACCAGGGTCACCCCCCAGGTCTCTGCTTGGTGATGCTGGATCTCCAGGTGTGTTCCAGTTCGTGGGAATCCGTGTTTGTGTTTCATTGATGACAGATGGTGGCTGTCTCACATGGGGGGACTGATGCCAATTCCCTTCCTTGAGCCTGTGTTTTATTGAGTTGCTAACCATCTTTCTTTATCTCGAATGTCACTCATTAACACCTATGCTGCTTTTAAAGTCTTGACGTATTTTTCCTCCTAGATGGAGTCTTTGTTCTTTTTTTTGTTTGTTTGTTTGTTACTGGGGATCAAACTTGGGACCTTGCACTTGCGAGGCAGGTGGTGGAACCGAGGCAGGTGGTGGAACCACGGAGCTAAATCCCCAGCCCTGGAGTCTTTGTTCTTGCTGGCCCCAGACCCAGCTGTTGCTCTTCTGTCTGACGCCAGCTGTTCCTGGGTGAGTTTCTGTTACTCTGCTCTCCAGCCAGTTCCGCTGCGACCGTATCTTGTTCTTTGAGATTTCTTCCCTCACTTTGTTCTAACGGCCCTCAGTGACCTCCTAGGGTAGGCTGTGTGGGAGGTAAGTTTTCTGGGTCCTGATCATCTTCTCATGTACTTGGCTGCTGGTCTGTGTTGTGTGAACACAGACCTCCAGGTTAGATCCTTTCCCCAGACCTTGAAGACGTTTATCTCCTAGCATTCCGCACCGCTCAGGAGAAGATTGCTAAGGTTTTTGTGACTTTGTTAGTTCTTTCTGGAAACTTCTGACATCATTGCTGGCTTCATCACTTCCTTCGTGGCTGATCGGCCATTTGTATAGGAAGATGTGCCGGTCCTTTCCCCGGTTTCCTTCGTGGCTGATCGGCCATTTGTATAGGAAGACGTGCCGGTCCTTTCTCCGGTACCGGGCATTTAACCTAGGCTTCAGGCAGCCCAGGGAAGTGCTCCATCTCCAAGCTATGCCCTTAGCCCTTCTGATTTCTGTTTTGACCCATTTAGGGTTGGTTCTCATGTGTTGTAAGGCAAGGGACCTGACTCCGTTCTTTTATACATGGTTAGTCTGTTGTCCCAGCACCACTTTCTTTCTGTACTGAGTTATATTGGAATATTGTTCTCATCACCTGGCCATGAATGTCAGGGTTTGTCTCTGAGCTGAGTCCCATTCCTTGGGTCCATATGCCGCTCTGTATGCCAGCGCTACATTGCCTTGGTCACGGTAGCTGCCGATATACCTAGCAATCAGGAAGCAAGCGTGTTCCAACTTTATTGTTTTCTGAGGTTGTTTCAGCTGGTCTGGGTCCCTTGCACTTCTCTGTGAGTTTCAGGATTAGCTTGTCAATTTCTAGGATAAAGCCAGCTAGGATTAATTTTAATATCATAGGCTTTTCTGAGGTAATGAGGACTGAACCCAGGGGTGTTCTACCACTGAACTACATTCCCAGCCCTTTTTTATTTTGAGACAGAGTCTTGCTCAGTTCCCTGGTTAACCTCAAATTTGCCTCAGCCTTCCTTGTAGAAGGGATTTTGGGTGTGGGCCACCATACCTGACAAGAGACGCTTTGTTTTTCTGGGTTTACAGAAAAATTGAGTAGAAAGTACAGAGTTCCTGCATGCTTCTCCCTTCCTACAAGTTTCCCATATTAATAACATTTTGCATTAGTGTGGTATACATGTTACTATTGATTAACCAATATTGATACATTATAAACTAAAATCCATAGTTTACACTAGAGGTTTTTGTTTTTGTTTGTTTGTTTTTTGAGACAGAGTCTCACTGAGGTAGTTGAGACTGACCTGGAACTCACTATGTAGCCCAGGCTGGTCTTGAACTCACAGCGATCCTCCTGCCTCAGCCTCCCGAGTGCTGGGATTACAGGTGTGCGCCACCACGCCTGGCTACCCTAGAGTTTACATTAGCGTCCCATAATTTACATTAGAGTTCATCTTTGTACCTTTCTGTGGGTTTTGACAAATGCATGAATGTCATGTACCCACCATTGCACTGTCATCCAGAATAGTTTTACTGCCCTAAAGCTCATCTGTCCCCCAACCTATTCATCCGTTTCTATCTTTCCCCCCAACCCCTAGCAACCACTAATCTTTTTTATGTCTGTTATGGTTTAGATCTAAGATATTCCCCAAAAGTTCATGTATTCAGAGATGGGGCTTTGGGAAGGTGACTGGATCATGGGAGGGGTCACTTATTAGTGGATTAATCCACTTAAGAGTTCTTCGCTAACTGCTTTTGGGAGGTGGAGCCTGGATGAGGCGATCACCGGGGTGTGACCTGGAAGACTTCTGTGTTCTTGTCTCTGGCCCCACCTTTCTCTCTCTGCTTACTGACTGCTGTGGGGCGAGCAGCTTTCCTACACTGTGCCCTTCTGCCATGTGTTTCTGCCTTGGAATCAGTGAACCAGAGACTGATCCCACCGGAAACTGTGAAATGGAAACCTCTCCTTTCATTGTGGCTGTTGATTTTTTGATCCCTGCAATGGGTAAGTGACTTATATATCATGTATGTAGTTTTGCCTTTTGCAGAGTTTCCTAGAGTTGGAATCATACAGATTGGCCTCTTTCACTTAGCAGTGTGCGTTTGTTTCCTCCATGTGTTTTCAGGTGTGATGGCTCGTTCCCTTCATTGCTGATTAATGTTCTGTTGTGTGTGCATTTATATTGCAGCAATTTATATTGCCGTGTGTGGCTGTGTTGTTCATCCACTCAGGTACTGAAGGACATCTTGACTACTTCCAGGATGGGATAGTTATGAACAATGTTGCTATAAACATCTGTCTGCAGGGTTTTTGAGGCCATAAGTTTTCAGCTGATTTAGGCAAATTCTAGAGTTCAGATTCTGTATTGTATGGTAGAACTGTGTTTAGTTTTGTAAGAAATTGCCTTTTGTTGTGGATGTGCCATTTTGCATTTTTACCAGCATTAAATGAGAGCTCCTAGGCCAGGGATTTGGCTCAGTGGTTCTGCCGCCTGCCTTGCAAGCGCAAGGTCCCAAGTTTGATCCCTGCTACCAAAAGAAAAAGAGCTCCTTTACTCCACATCTTCACTAGACTTGGTGCTTTCAGTGTTCAGATTTTCACCATTTTAATAGCTATGTAGTGGTGTTTCATTGTTCTTTTAATTTGCAACTCTCTAGGCTGGGATTGTGACTTAGGAGAGCACTTGCCTAGTACACAAGCCCTGGCTTCAATCCCCAGCATTGGATGTGTGTGTGTGTGTGTGTGTGTGTGTGTGTGTGCGCGCGCATGCACGCGCACAATTTCCCAGTAAGATGGTATAGAACACCTTTTCAAGTAATTTTTTTTAACCTTTTTTTTGGGGGGGTGTGCTGGGGATTGAACTCTGGACCTTGTGCTTGCAAGGTAGGCAGCAGAATCACTGAGCCAAATTTCCGGCCTTCTTATTGTTGAGTTGTAAGAGTTCTTTGTATATTTTGGTTAACAAGTCTGTATCAGATAAGCTTTTTATTAATATCTTCTCATAGCCTGTGGCTCATCCTCTTATTCTTTAGAAAATTTGCTTTTGTTTTTGTGGTTTTTGCAGAGCAGAAGTTTTTCAACTTGTTAGTTTCTTTCCCAAATTGTGGCTTTGGTGTTGCCAGGTGTATTTTAATATGATTGTATCAAATCTGTAAGTCAGTGTGGGCAGCATTAAGTCTTTTTAATTTTTGAACATGCGTGTCTTTCCTTTTATTTAAACTTTCTTTAACCTCTTTCAACAATAATTTGTTGCAGGTGGTTTGTTGTGGCCACAGTGTGCAAGGTTTTTTTGTGGTATACTGGTTTTGCATTTTTGTTAAATTTATTCTTAAGTATTTTTATTCTTTCTTATGCTATTTCCATTGCAATTATTTTAATTTCATTTTTTAAAAATCGTTTCTTGCTTGTAAATAGCCTATTAGATCATTTCTTTCCTGTCATACTTTCTTAGCTTCATTCTGGAAATTTCTTTGGCCTTTTGCACACTTTCTATTGGTTCTTTTTATGTTAGTAATAGCTTTCAGGAGTTCTTATTGATTGCTTTTTATTTGTTTGTAGAAATGCTGTTTGCTTGTTTTGTCTAAGGTCACTTTCTTAGATCTCTCTGAAACCCTTACTGGGAGTTTTAGTGCTGGTGTATGCCCTGTCTACTGGATTATGTGTTTCTTCTCATTTGTGTGTCTTACTGTGGCAGCGTCCCTCCACTGCTGTGCTCCCGAGTCCCTCTATGGTCAGAAGCTGGAGGAGTCACTTGGGGTGAGGACGACTGGGATCCCAGTGGGTTCTCTGTTCTGGGGTTGCTCATTTCTCTGGGGAGTGCTTTTGGGTTGTTTGTTTGTGTTGGTGGGTTTTCTTGCTGGAGGTGCCAGTGGACAGCTGGCCTATACAAGCCTGGTTATTTTCTGCTTCTGTGTGAGGGTAATCTGACTGGTCTGCTGGAAACTTGAACCTTACCACCCTCTTTTAGTCCCTTCTTTTCGCTGAAAAATGAATCAGTTCTTTGCATTTCTAATGCCAGCAGTTGTTACCTGGATCCTGGGGCCTCCTAATGACCTCAGAGCATCACCAGACTAGTATTCCTTTTTGTTTTTGTTTTTGGTACTGGGTATCAAACTCAGGACCTTGCGCTTGTGAAGCAGGCAGCGGAACCACTGAGCTAAATCCCCGGCCCATGGTATTCCTAATTTGGAAATGGCCCGTGACTTCCAAGAAGTTCTCAGAGTGGCCAGTGGCCCAGAAGAAGTTGGACAGTGCCACGGCCTTGCTCTCCTCTGGGATGCGTTACATCACCAGCAAGGCCCCCTCCATGCAGCAGGGCATGTGCGTATTGACATTTTAAAAAGAAATGGCAGTAGCTGTGCTTTGAACTTTCTGACGAGTGAACTAAAGTTATTAATGGAGGATTAAGTATTGTAAGAAAGACAAAGCTGCGATACTGTAGAAATTTAAAGGAAGATACTACTTCCCTTGGACCACAGAGCTCTGTCCTGAGTGGTGTGAATAGTATCTGTAGTGCTGAAATGCTGCATCAGAAGGGTAAGTCAAGACATTTGTTTCTGTTGACCCCTCTGCACTCATGAAATAACTGAGTATAAGAAGTTTGCTCTGGAAGCTCATAGTTTTATAAATATTTTTTTACCAGAATGGTTACAAGGCACTAGTCATTCCTGCCACTCCTACAGGGTGGTCCCTCTATAAATATTTATTTTGTGCCTCTGACAGGAAAGAAACCTAATTTTAAACAGAAAGAAAGTAAAATTGTTGTCTTGATCCTTCCTTACTTATGTAACGAGTGTTTAGCTATCCTTTCTCGGGGAGAAATTGGTATAGCACATTTGATTCTAACAAGATCTTTACTATTTGTAGTGCTTTTTTAAAAAGACCTTTAAAAACGTGGGGCACTGTTATGCTCTATCCTGGAGTGTTAGCTTTCTGTCACCATGAAAACAAATGCCTGAAGTAATCAGCTTAAGGAGGAAAGGGTTATTTTGGCCCTGTTCCAGAGGTTTGGCCCATGGTCCCTTGGCCCTGTTGCAGTGGGCCTGTGCCAGCACAGCTGCTCCGCTCATGGGGGCCCTGGAAGCAATGAGAGAGAGACAGGAAAGGGCAGGGCCCCAGTATCCCTTTAAAGCCACACCCCTACTGACTCAATGCCCTCCCTCTTGGCCCCACCTCCTAAAGGTTCCACCCCTCCTGATGGCACCATAGTCTACACATGGCTTTGGGGGACATTTGGAATCCTGACTATAATCCTTGAAATTCTCCAGGCCCTTTCTTAACTAAGAATGGAAATGATATCACATTGCTTTGTAAGTACTTTTGGCTAATGTTTATGGTCATTTTTAGGAAGATCTAAGCATTCTGCTTCGTGAAAACAGCCAAGCACAGGTTCACAGGTTGTTGGTACCTCAACCTAGCACTTTCTTGCCTACCTGACATTTAGGTAGCACTTTCAGGTGCTCAGCTTACAGCCAGTATCTTATGCTAAAAATTAAATGTTAAGTTTTCTGAAACTAGTTAGAATTTCAGAACACTATTTTACATTAACAATTCTAATTAAGCTGTATTTTCTTATGTTAAAAATACAAATAGTCCAGGTGACTTTATAGTTTTCTTAATTATAGTAAACTAAATGACTTTCTCTTCCTTTTTCCCTTAATGCAATTAAGCTCCCCCTTAGTCTCTTGTTGCATTGGTGACACTTTGGCTTACATTAGGAAATACGTTTTGCCTAGCAAACGTTGTGCTCCTAACCCGTGAATATCTCACAGCGGATGTGAGCAGGAGGCCAGGCCTGCTGGACTGGGAAGGAGCGAGGAAGATTCTGTGCCGGGTCTGCATGGCTGTCCCCCTGCTGACCCGCAGTTACAGTGCGGCCAGACTGGCATGTCCTCGGACCCCAGCTGTGAACGGCTGGTCCTGTCTGTGTCTGTCCCGCTCACCTGGCCGGGTCACGTTAAGTAGGAGACTGGGTTGCATCTTTAGAGCTTTGTGGCCAGGCTTATGCGGGAAACAGGCACCACTGGGATGTGTCTGGCTCCCGTGTGTGCGTGAACTTGTGTGCTGGTTTACTCAGCCCGAAACATACGTTTTGTTGTCAGTGCAGATTCACTGAAATTCATGTTCTCTTCAGGACAGAAGCTTCCCCATCAGTTAGAAATAAGAGCCATATTTTTTTATCTCGAGCCTATTGTCATGTGGAGGAAAAGTTTTGAGCACTGAAAAAAATTATCTTATTTGAAGCATCATTTGATGGATTTTAAGAACCCCATGTTCATAAAAGCTGATTCTGGGCTGGGGATCTAGCTCAGCAGCCCAGTGCATGCCTGGTAAGCACGAGGCCCTGTGTTTGATTCCCAGTACTGGGGGCGGGGGTTTCCATGTTACTGTAATATAAATAATTTAGATGATTAAAATGGATCATTGAAAACAAAACAGAAAAAGAAATGAGTATGACTGAGGTTCGGTAGCTATTTCTGTTCCCACATTCAGGGCCTGTGATGTCCTGGTCATAGAGCACTGATAGGTCCGGGCACATTTGCTGTACTCAGAGCTAATTCTAGTTATGTTGATTTTGAATGAAGGGTAATTATTTGAGGACATTTTACTTGTTTTTATTAAATGCCCGTTTGAGTAGATGTTGTAAAAGTCATGTCAGCACAGTTGCAGTCTAACGTTATGTTGATTCCCAATGCTTAGTACACGTTTACTTAGATTTGTTCTTACATGGTTTATTTTAGATCGAGATATTACAAATATTTAGAGTTTGCTTAATTTCATTTTTTCCAATATCAGAGATTGAGGTTCAGGCCTTCTCACTGAGCAATATCCCAGCTCTTTTTTTATTTTTTATTTTGAGACAGGCCCTTGCTGAGTTGCCCAGCATGGGCTTGAACTTAGGAATCTCCTGCCTCAGCCTCCCAGAGTGCTGAGACTGCAGGTGTGCACCACCACACAAGGCTTTTAATTTAAATTTGTGGGTTTTAGTGTCTTTTTTTAATTGTAAAAACATTAATTAAGCTGGATATTAATAAATCACATTACACAAATTAAATGTCATTATAAAAATATTTTCCACTCAAATTTAGAAAATATGTAGAAGCAGAAAGGAGAGAATAAATCACTCAGCTGTATCATCCAAACACAGATCATTCTGAATGTTTTGATATAATTCCTTCTAGGTTTTTGGTCTGCATTTTAGGTGATTATTTTTAATAGTAAGAACTTTTGTATTTTTTGTTTTTCATTAGCATTGTTGTGTTTACTTGTTAAAAGGTAGTTGTTATTGTACAAAAGCTGTGTTGCCTAAAGGTCAGCTAGAGGAATATGTTTTCAGAGTCAGAAATAATCTCCTCCTGCTGCTTCCGTGCCAGCTTGCATTTAGATAATCTTTTAGTTTTCAATCTGGTTTATTTTTTTAAGAATGGAGAATCCACAGTGAGCTGTCCTGGATTTTTAGAAGGAAATAAGGTGTCCTCTGACCCTGCAGAGAGCTTTCTGGCCAGGTTTACTGAGAGATCGTTTGCTCACGTGGGACTCACTCTTTCTTGTGTGCAGCTGTGTGATTTTTGGCAAACACGTCTCGGAACTGCTGTGGCTGTCAGGACTGAGACTGTCTCCGTCCCCTGTTGGCCTCTGCCCCGGCCCCTGACAGGTGTCTCTCCGCAGGGTGGGACCATGTGGGGGCTGCTCTGAGCTTTCGCCCTGTAAGGCGGTCCCCTCCCCACTTCCTTCCCCCCACTGTTCCCCACTGCGCACACCCCATGGTCCATTCATCACACGTCCTCCAGTTGATGGAGGTAGGGTTATTTCCGGTTTTCAGTGACTCATGAAATTGGTACCTACCTTTCTGTTCAGGTTATGAATGAACCTGTATGTTCATCTCTCCTGAGCAGTTCCCTGTGTGTGGCATTGCTGGGCCACCGAAGCATTTCCATGTTCACTTTTTCATTTGGATGCCAGAATGTATAGGAGAAAATCCAAGAATACTGTTTCCTTTTATCACTGAGCAACTGAGACTCTGAGTTGCCAACTAAGCTTCTGGGCTCCGACTTCAAGCCAGTCCCTCTCCCTAGAGTCTGTACTGTTGCTTCAAGGCTGTCTCCTGGTGTTAGCAGCAGGGCTGACAACACCTCCTCCCATCTTGGCAACTGTTACGGAATGGGACTATTTGTCAATTACTGAGCACCAGAATATAAACAAGATTCTTCCTCAGTTTATTAGCTTCCATTTCTGACCCAGAAATTCGGATTTTGTGTGCATGTATGTGTATGTGTGCTTAGAGTTTGGACCCAGGGCCTTCATGCGGAGTCAAATGCCCAGCCCTTTTTTGATTTTTTAATTTTGAGACAGTCTTGTAAAGTCACTGAACTGCTCACGCTGGGGTAGAACTTGCAGTCCTCCTACCTCGGCCTCTCAGCATGCCAGGATTACAGGCATAAGCACCACAGATCCTGGTTTGGATGTTTGTGCAATAAATATTTTTTTTTTTTTTGGTACTGGGGTTCAAACTTGGGTCCTTGCACTTGTGAAGCAGCTGCCGGAACCACTGAGCTAAATCCCCAGCCCCTGTGCAGTACATCTTAACTCATAGTCTAGTAGTAAGTAGTCTTAGGTAACTGTCCCCCAAATTTCTTTTACATAGAGGGTTAGTGTCTTACCAGAGTGTTAGTTATCTGTAGGGTAAGATCTTTCTCTACAGTTGATTAGATATTAAATAAAATATGTGTCTTCTGGCATTCAGGAATTGAGATTCTCTGTCATGTTCTAGGTTCACCCTAATATGAATGTAGTAAAATATATTTTAGGTATGATCATCCTCTGGCCCAAAACTCTCCAGACATCCAGATTTTCACTTTGTGCACCGGGTGTGGTGGCGCACACCTGTAATCCCAGCACTTGGGAGGCTGAGGCAGGAGAATCACTTTGAATTCGCAACCAGCGTAGACTACATAGTGAGTTCCAGGTCAGTCTCAACTACATAGTGAGACCCTGTCTCAAACCAAAACAAACTCTTTGAATTCGCAACCAGCGTAGACTACATAGTGAGTTCCAGGTCAGTCTCAACTACATAGTGAGACCCTGTCTCAAAAACCAAAACAAACAAACAAACAGATTTTCACTTTGTGTCTGCTCTTAAACAGCCTGCAGGGCCCTGGCTACACGGGGCTGTTGGTAGAGAACAGGGCAAAAAAGTAGCTTCATTTTCTGTTTAGTGTAAATTTTTACCTCTTCTCCTCATGAAAATATTAAACCTTGTGATTATCAAGCTGAAAACATCTGGTGTCACACTGTCGCAGGACGGGGTGAGGGGTCCCTGGAGCTGGAAACCAGGGTAACCACCCATCCTGAGTTCTCTGACAGCTGTCATGGAAAAAGAATTCTCAGGATGCACTGGTAGAAGGCCTGAAAGTCTTTACTGGGCAGAAATTTAGAGCACGCACTCAAAGAAATGCGTGTGGGCCCGAGAGAGGTGTGTTATTTCCTGGGACAGGAACAGTTGTGCTTCTCTTGGGAGGGTAGAAACTTCAGGCACAGGTGGCCATGCCCAGAAGGGTGCTGGCCAACCTGTCAGGTACAAGTCCTGGTTTGTTTGCTTGTTTTAAGGTGGTTAATGTAGCATTCTTCGAATTCTTTCATCCAGTTCCTTTGTCTAAGGATCAGGTTCCTGCTCTGCTCTTTCTCAGTTAAGCCAGTGTGTAGACTCTGAGCGTTCCTGAGGGATTTTGGGTGTGATAGGTCTGAAGGAAAGGAACCTGCATGTAACCAAGGGGTGTTGATATGGATGCCATAGGTTACTTTGCATCCCCAAAGTTGCAATTTTTAAAGTACAGCTTTTAGTTATGATTTTCCTTGTCTCCTTTCTACCTAGCTTACTTCTGCTCCATCTCACTCCCCCCAAGGCTTCGATCTGTATTCTTAAGAGGTGCAGGAGGACCAGGGGTCCACCTTCTTATAACCGCTGCAGGCTGGGCGGGATGCTCGTCTTGCGGGCCAGGGGTTGGAGGCCTCCCCCTGACTGATCTAAGGGGACAAAGGAAGATGGCTTTTGTTGTTGGATGAACCTTGTCTCCATAGTCCGGGAGAGAGGACAAAGACACCCAGTCATTTTATACCCATGAGGACATGTCACGGTTAGGCTGTGGTTCCTATGTCTGTCTCAGGCGGCTCTGATTTGAATTCAGTCATTCCCGCCAACTTGAACCACCAGTGGTGCACGCGTGGCTGTCAGAATGCAATTCCATTACAGCCACAGACATGAGCTGAGAAAACCCATCACTGTGAACACTTTTGCTTGTATAGTAAGGAGTTCTCCTAAGTTTTTTTTTTTTCTTTCTTTTTATTGAGGTTATTGGTACAATCTAGGTATACAATACAATTACATTCATCATTGGGATTCTGTACCTTTACATACTAGGTCCTGATTCTCATTTTTCCCCTTGTCCCTGCCCTCCCTTCACCCCCTCCTCTCCTCCCCATTTACAAACACTTTATTTCCATTTTTTTTAGTTTCTCATATTTTTTTCCTCTCCCTTATTACCTTTCCCCCACCCTTCCCACTTTCCTTACACCTTTAGCCCTTTACTTCCTATTTCACATTATTAATAATCTCATTAGGATTCTGTGTACTATTATAGTATTCCACACCAGAGAAACTATTCAGTATTTCAGTTAAAGAAATCTCTGTATGAACATTAAAAATAGGGAATCCTAAAATAAAACTAAAAAGGAAAGTAAAAGAGAAAAGGCAATGATGTAACATCAAAATAATCCTTAATTCTGGAGATGAAAATGGTCCCTGAACATATTTAAATTGCTTCTCCCTCTTATAGTCTTATCTTATTCTTTTTTT
>NW_022900942.1:66850447-66873607 GCF_012274545.1 Fukomys damarensis
CTTAAGTGTTTTCTCATTTTAATTTTTGTTGTCGGACTGTCCTTGGTTTAATCTCTGGATTATCACCCAAATCTTCCTGATATAGTTGCACCCTAGCTTCTGTGTCTCTAACGACCCACAGACATTCTCATCTTCATAACATCAGAGAAAACAGCTCATCAAATCAACAGCAATGCTTTACCCCAACTGATACAATCAGCAACACATTAAGATCAAGCACAACTTGGACACTGACCACCTGTGGTAGTCACTAGTCTATCACCCTTAAATCATATGAATTAAATTGAAATCAAGAAGCAGTCCAGAACATGTCTGCAGTGAACAAACTTTTCAATATAGTATATTTACCATTTAATGGCTCAGACAGAGCGAGGACGCAAGACCCCTGATCTCAGTTAGCTGATTGCTGAACCCCCTGACGCTGACTGACCTCGGGCTGCAAGGCCCACATTGAGATCCCCATCCTTCTGAATGGTTGAACTGCGCAACGTTCTATTACAGGTTTCCCATGCCCTTTCTTTAAAGATGTTCAAAGTTGGGAACTCAGAAAAATACCCTTGATGACCACCTCTGTCTTTGCAGAGTGGGTCCAAAGACTTGCATAGTCAGGAGGTCTGAGGGTGCGGGGGGGTATGGGGGTTCAAGGGCGCCTGCGTGGCTACCTTCCCGGCGCTTGAGCGATGGCTGCTGGGTCGGGAGCAGGCGTGCTTCCTCTCCTAAGTCTTATATTGCTGAGGGCTTGTACACGTGAGCTTAGCAGTAATTCGCATCACCGCTATATAGAAATCTCCCATATATTCACTTATATTCATTTACTGCTAGAGCAGAATTGAGATTCCTTTAACTGGTTTCCATAGTGTAACAGCACTGACCAGAGCCAAAGGGTGTCTTCGGATGTCCAAGAGCTTAGGAAGCACTGTTGCTAACCACAAATAGACTTATTTCCCAATATATGTAGGTGCATCTCATTTATACAACAACAGAGTGCTTGTTTAGATGTAGATCAGTCTTAAGTAGCAGGCCCGAACTGAAAGAGATGTCAAAAATTCTGATTACTTTGTATGTTTATGGTCTAGATACAGTGTGCATTATGTAAAAGAGATTTCCTTTGGTTACCTTGTATGTAGTTTTAACTCTAAACTTAACATTAAAGCTTTGGCTCACTACAGGTTTTGTCTTCTGATATATACGTTTCCAGTCCCAGATAAATAATATCTACACAGTGTGTTACAATGTAAGGTAGTAAGTGTTCATTTAAACAATTATAAACCGATTATTGAAAACATTTATAACAAGTCAACATTTAAGTAATCTTTAGCTCTATGGCCAGGGATTTAGCTCAGTGGTGCTGCCACCTACCTCGTAAGCTCAAGGTCCTGAGCTTGAGTCTCAGTACCAAAATAATATAAATAAATAAATAATCTTTAACTGTTAAAACTCAGTTGTTTTAGTTTTTCAGAACAGGAATTGAACTCAGGACCTTATCCTTGTGAAGCAGACATGGTACCACTGAGCTAAATCCCTAGCAAAACTCAAGTTCTTTTTTTTTCCTTTTGGTACTGGGGATCGAACTCAGGACCTTGCACTTGTGAGTCAAGCAGCAGAGCCCCTGAGCTAAATCCCCAGCCTCTTTAGCGTTAGATCTGTATCTGAGACCATCTGGAAGCACAAGCAGCCGGCATTTGGATCTTAACTCAAGACTTTGGTCCTAAGTTAAAACTAAAATTCCAGTCATAACCCAAGTTGTTCATATGTTGGGTCAGTCATAACTCAAGGGTCCACTGTACTTGCATTCATATCTAGCAACTGTTTGGCCACTCTGAATATTTACCACATGAATCCTTTTATATTTTTCACACACGGAGCGCACGCCCGGTTCGGGTCACCTCAGCCCCCAGTGGAGGAACAGCTCGGGCGGGCACTGGGGTCCAGGCTGCCTCTGTGTGAGTCTGGAACTGCTGTGGCCAGCGCTCAGGTGGCACAGCCGGCACAGCAGATTGTGTGGTCACTCAGCCGGCTGCGCAGCAGAGGAGCGTGGAGCAGAACCCGACGCCGAGTCTGCATCCCTGGGTAGCTTCACTCGCCTCAGCAGGCTGCAGTGAGCCTGCGTGGGCGCTGCAGGCATTTGCAGCCGATCCCTGCCCAGGCGGAGAAATGCCTGCGATTCAACACCCCAAGAGACTGTGTAAATCCAGTTATGGCTCATGCTCTCTGAGGAAGAGGAGTAGGCCAGGTGTGGTGGGGGTGCCTAGAACCTCAGTACTGTGGGAGGCTGAGCCAGGAGGGTCCCAACTGTGAGCCCAGCCTTGGCAAGTTAGTGAAACCCTGTCTGAAAAATAAAAGTAAGGGTCCTGGGTTCAATCCCCTGTACTGCTAAGGGGACAGGAGGATAAGAGAGAGCCAGCCAGAATATATTGAAATATTAAGCTAATGAGAAATGAGAAATAAGCTTTATTTTTCCAGTGTTTAAAAACGTTGAAATAATCTAACTACAACTGGAATCAAACCAGCCATTTAGTAACTGAACGGTGTGTAAGTTTCACAACATCACTTGATTAACGAGGATAGTAACTACCTTGACTGGGGCACTCCGAGAGTAGAACTGAACATGGGCCTGTTAGTGCACATGGAGAGCACCTCAGAGCTCTGGAGGAGACAGGCGGAGGGTTCTCGGAAGCTTTGAGTCAGTCTTTATTTTGGACTTCTGTGAACACTGTGTTTGGTTTGACCACATGCTCCATGCAACTGAACTGTACCCAAGTTTAGTCATGGAGGGGTTTGGAAAATATATAAATAACCCAGTCCAAAGAGAAGTCCACATTTCAGCTCCTTGTGTGTTCTGTGTAAGAAGCAGTGACTTTGAGGCACAGGGGTAGTAAAATAGAAGCTGGGAGTTCTGGAGGTGAGAGGGTGGCCTTGGTGTGGAAGAGGCGAAGAATTTAAGGGCTGTTTGCATTTAATGTAAATGCAGGCAACTATGAGAGTAAAGGGATTATCTGTGCATAATGTAAATTAGAACTTGTGGCATGTAGGGTGTGCTATTATCCACCTATTAAATTATAGTGACAGGCCAGGGATTTAGCTCAGTGGTGCCATTACCTGCCTTGCAAACACAAGGTCCCGAGTTTAATCCCTGGTACCCCCCCCAAAATTAGAGTGACAGATTTTCATAATAGTGAAATACTTATTTTTTAAAGTCATAATCATTATTTTGTTAGAAATGCATAGGAATTTACCAGAGTAGGAGAAATTTGGTTGGCTTTTTATTTCTTCTCTTTCTATTCTAGTAGACATTTCTAGTATTCTTTTATAATTTAAGATAACATTAAAAAAAATTTTTTTTCTCTGAGCTGTGGGCCCAGGCTACTCTAGAACTCTTGAGCTGATCCTCCTGCCTCAGCCTTCTGAATAGCTGGGACTCTTCAGATATGTACCGCCACACCTGGCAGAGCATTTCTTTCTGTCTTGACTCTAGCCTTTCTGATTATGGATTTATTTTTGTCCTCATAACTGAAACATGTAAAGGTGAAGTTTTCTTTTTAGGTGTCCTGAATAAAGTCTGTTTGATTTAAATGGGGTAATTTTTTTTTACATAACCCTTGATTCAACACAGTTATATTTTGAGTTGTTTCTCTTTTGTGTTTCCAATATTTGAGTTCAGAGCATTTGGCAAGTGTTTTTTATATTAGGAACATTCATCCTAGCAAGTTGGCTTGCTGCTAAAACCTTTCAAACATAGGCTTCCAGTGCAGCGAAGTTTGCTGAGAGAGAAAGCGTGAACGGTGTCCGGCCCCTTCCGTGGTGAGCAGTCGTGGAATCCGCTGCTTGCGGTTGTTGCTTGCTTTAAGAACAGCGGTCATAAAGCAATGCTGCCCTACGGCTTTGCCCTCCCGATTTGCAGTGGGGCCTTTCAGATTCCAGATGCCCTCTGATAAACTCATCTGCGAGCGCTCTCCTCCGGGAGGTGTCAGGCGTGTTTTCGAAACTGAAAGAGGCTCTGGTGCTGACTGGAAGGTTGGTCAGAGGCTCTTGTTCTTCACAGTCCCCAGCTGTGAGTTGCAAAGAACTGGTAGTGTTGGGCATATTTGGTGGCATGTTTACTCAAATGACAAACTATGTACTTAAATTTTGTTAAGACAGAAGTCTTTTTTGTTAGTGAGGTGGAAAGAAAAATACTAAGATATTGTTGCTTGCATCTAACTACTTTAGCAGTAATTTTGATGACTGAACTTTTTATTTCTGTGGTCCTGGGTATTGAACTGTTGAGCCGGGTCACAGGCAGCTGAACGCTGACTGTGGATGTTGTGTTCTCCTGAAGTTGCCTGCCGTCGTCCTGATGCTGTCACTAAGTCATGGATGGGTCCCGGCCCCGACTCTGCAGGGGTCCCCAGGGACAGGTCACCACGCCAGCTTGGCGACTGCGCAGGCTGCTGGGCTTCAGGTCCCACTGCTTAGTGGCGCCACCTTCCCAGTAAAACAGCCCCACAGTCCTGGCTGGCTGGAGCACTCTGAAGGCCTCGCTAGTGGAAGCCAGGAAGTTGACCTGCTTTTAAACTTAAATTTAGCACCGCATGCAGTAATTCACTCAGTAAGCTGCCATTTGGAAGCTGCAGAAAAAAACAAATTCTTTGAATAAATGTGTTATTTTTCTAATTTGTTTCTCTTTAATGTAAATGCAAGCAACTATGAGAATAAAGGGATTATCTGTGCATAATGTAAATTAAAATTTTTTGTGACTGGGTGGCAACCTTTGTAAAACTAAGAGACACAAAATATCAGCATCCTTAACTCTGATGCCTTTTAACAGTGTGTATTCAGAAAGCCTCTTGCACTCCAGAGGCAAGGCAGGCTGTCCCGAGGAAACAAACAGGGTACAAGCCTGTTTTCTAGACTTGGAGCCAGTTGGGGCCTGCTGCTTTCTTTCTGCAGAGATGGGCAGGGAGTGCAGGGCTCCTGCTTGTTGGGTCAGCGCTGTACACCTGGCCGCACCCCAGATTTGGGGTTTGTGATTAAGCATGTGTATGCACAGGTGTTCTTCTCTTTCTCTTTTTATTTTATTTACTTGTTTGCCCAGGTCTGAGGATCAAGACCAGGGCCCTCTCCACCCCTGAGCTGCACCCAAGCCCCTGGGCTATCAAGCCTGGCCAAGCTGGCAGATGTGTGCGCCATGGAACACCGCCTGCAGGCACAGAAGCCTGTGGCACTGGTCTGCTCATGCCCTCAGGTCCCAGACAGACACATAGCACTGCTGAATTCATTAGCATGAGTGCCATGCTCCAGAATGCTGCTGTATGATAGCCAGAAGAGTTTTGAGGAGGGAAAAACCAAGAATTGAAATCAGTATTTTAAAAAATGTCACTGGTCATGGTGGCACACGCCTGTAATCCTAGCACTCAGGAGGCTGAGGCAGGAGGAGTACCATGAGTTCGAGGACAGCCTGGAATACATAGTGAGTTCAAAGCCAGCCTGAACCATATAATCAAAAATAAAAAAATACAAAAATAATAAATACATTTTTTAAAATGTCATGTCAGAACCTATGATGGGTGACTCCAGTAAGTAGAGTAGAGATGAATTTAATCAGGATAGATATTAGTCTAACACACATTATTGACATAGAGAAGAGATGGCTGTATAGCAGTGGACACTTTTTAAAAGCATTTAAAAATCTTCCTGAAATTAATTGTTGAAATCGTCTGAAAGTAGCACATTGACTGATAGCATGTTTGTACCCAGACCACTCTAATTCATATTTGCACAACCAGGAGTGGGTGCCTGCTTCCCATACTGGAAGGATGGTAATGATGATGATGAGGGTGGTTTATGCTGTCCACGGTTTCAGCTAAGGACAAAACTCCCGGGCTCACGGGTCCATGAAGAAGGCAGCAGAGAGACAGCCACCTTCTTTGTATAAATAGTCCTCCATGGCAGTACAGCATGTAATGGGCCACAGGTCGGGCGTGTGCGCATGTGCGTCCGCCCAGGCCGCCTCCCCTTGCCAGGCCTGCTCAGCCCCCATAGCCGGAGAGACCACAGCAGCCGGCAGCCACGCCTGTGGATCACCCTGGCGAGTCCATACCGGAAGTTAGGTTTCGTTCTTGCCCCGAGTTTTGTGTTGAGGGGGTGTAGAGTTTTAAAGTTAAAGGTTGTGAAATACAAGGTCTTCCTTCCTTCGCAGTAAAGTAAAAGCATTCAGTGTGTGTTCACTGAACACGTCCAGAAGAAAAACTAAGTGCACTCTGCACCGTGGAGCTGTGGTCTGCAGCTTGTGATGCCGAGTGCGGGTCGGGTAGAGGGTGGTTACCAAATGCAGGTGCTCACACCTGGGCGCTTCCGATGGTTGTCTGGACTCACGCCGTGCCGTCTTGTGTCCAGGAGCTGTGCCAGTGCCGGCCCGGCGAGGGGAACTGCTCATGCTGCAAGGAGTGCATGCTGTGCCTGGGCGCCCTGTGGGACGAGTGCTGCGACTGCGTCGGTGAGTGAGTGGGCGCTCTGCCCGCACGCTGTTCTCCTCCTGTTTGTCTTGGGACAGCGTCTTGCAGTGCAGCCCAGGCCCGCCCAGAACTTGCAGTGATCCTCCTGCCTCAGCCTCCCGAGTGCTGGGATGACAGGTGTGTGCCACTGCACCTGGCTTGGTCCTGGTATTTCCTACGATAGGATCCTCGATAAGTGAGGACTTCTGTGAGACACGGTGTGCAAAGAAACCACACATGATTTCACCTGCTTATATTGCACTGCATTTACAAAAAGAAAGAAATCCGAAAGGAGCCAGGCATTTAGTTCAGTGGTTCTGCCGCCTGCCTTACAACTGCAAGGAGCAGAAAAGAGAAAGAAATCTGAAAGGAAATTTAATAAAGCCCTTACCTTAGGGATGGAGGAGTGGGGAGACCAAGGGAGAGTTTGTTGCTTTTTACTTTGAAGTCTGGTATACCGTTGAGTTTTTTATAAACACAGTTTTGTTTTCTGATACAAAGCATGCTTTATAAGAAGCATCTGAGAAACTTTCTGAGATGCATTAATGGAAAGGCCGGGTGCACGCTTGTGTCAGTAGAACGCTGTCACCCGCCTGTTCCTGAGCAGCCCCCGCACCCCTGCCCTTCCTCAGAGCCCTGTGTGCGCATGCGGGGGGTCAGGGTGCACGCGCATGCAGGGTCCATGTGGACGTGTGGGGTCCGTGTGAACATGTGCAGGGTCGCGTGCACACGTGTGGTGTCTGTGTGCGTGTGTGGGGTTCTGTGTGTGCGGGGTCCTGTACACGTGGGCAGGGGCGTATGCACACACGTGTGGTGTCAGTGTGCACACGTGTGGGGTCTGCGAGCACGTGTGAGAGGTGGACCCTGCAGTGGGTGTAAACCCTCCCTCCACCGCGGGAGCTCGCTTGCCTCTGCCCCTGGTCCTCACCTAGCCACCGGCGTTCTGCTCCGGCCCCTCTCCGTAATACCCTTTGCTGTTTGGATCCTCTCATTTGAAACCCGTCAGCTAACGCCCTGTCCTGCGGTTCTGGCCGTCTCTCGCTCTGCCCTCCGGCTGTGTCAGTGCTTTCCTGAGAGCAGTGTTTAACAGTTAGCTTCATAAAGCGGAGTCGCAGCTTTGATGCCCAGCAGCGTGCGCAGCGTGAGTGAGTTGCCTGCCCCGTCTGTGCTGGGTGTGCTTCCTGACGGTGTCCTCATCTCCTTCCTCGTGTTAACTTCTTGTTTTGCTTTGTGTTTGTGGCACTGGGGATCAGCCCCGGGCCTCAGGCATGCCAGGCAGGCACTCTGCCACTGAGCTCATCCCCTGTCCTTTGTATTAATTTTTTTTTTGTACCAGGGATGGAACTGAGGACCTGGCGTCTGTGAGGCAGGCACAGTGCTACTGAGCCAAATCCCCCGCCCTGTGTTAATTTTTAAGTTCTTTTTTTAAGACAGTCCCGCTGTGTAGCCCAGGTTGGCCTGGAACTTGCAGTCCTTCTGCCTCGGCCTCCTGAGTGTGCTGCAGTTCTTGACTTCTCTCTGACTTCCAAGCACTCTTTTCTGATTGTCCTCTTTGGGCACTGTACACACTGACCTTGCTCTCTAACATCCATGTTTTCCTGGGCTTTGTGGAACTGTTGGTTTCCCTCCCACTCCTTGGCAGTCTGCTGACTCTCGTGTGGGTCTCAGTGCCTTGATGGCAAGAACCCTGGAGATCTTTACTTCCTTGCCTTATTTTCCAGCTTGTCTCTACCATCTGCAGTTTTTGGCATCCCTGGCCTAGGGCTCCTTGTTGCTGGTTTTGTTCCCAAACCTAAAATAATTAGCAGTACTTTCTTGATACCATCTGATGCTCACCCAGTTTATACTCAGATTTCACTGATTGACAAAATGTGGTTTATATTTGTTTTACTCAGGTGAAGACCCAACAAAGTCCACTCACTGTCCTTGGTTGTGGGTTTCTTTTCTTTTTTTAGTCATGTATTTGTTTCAACACAGTGTCTTGCTATGTTACCCAAGCTGCTCTCCTGTTCCTAGACACAAGGGATCCTCCTGCCTCAGCCTCCCAAGAAGCTGGACATACAGGCCCACACCACTGCACCTGGCTGTTAGGTTTGTTAGGTTTCTTTTATTGTAGATGCCCGCCCCCATCTTTTATATTCCACTGACTCTCTGAAGTATCCAGTCAGTGACTGTGGACAACGAGCGCCTTGTGGATTTGGCGGATTGCTTCCTGCAGTACTCAGTTCTTGCTCTGTCCTCACTGCTTCCTGGAAGTTGGAAGCTGGATCTAGAGGCTGATTAGATGCAGGCAGGACTGTGGGGAGGTGGGCACGGCGGACAGAAGTGCTGTGGGTGACGCTGGCCCCAGCCAGCCAAAGCTTGTGGTCCCTGTGTGAGGTCCCTCGCTGTCATCATTGCCAGGGCCGGTGACTCCAGTAGAAGCTTCCAGACTGTGGCCCTGCCTCGCAGCCCTCCGGAGTGCAGGGCAACTGGAATCACCCATACCCAGCAGGGCCCTTCGTTTACCCTAAAGAAGGGAAAATTAAAAGCAAGATGAATACTTAATCTTTCCCTTTTCCCATTCTCAGTGCTGGCTTTGTGGCCTGGCACCTCCCCTTGAGATTCTTTCTTTTTGTTAGTTTGTTAGTTTGCTTGCTTGCTTGCTTGCTTGCTTTTAGTTAAGTACCACTGTGGACTTTTAGTGTTTTACTTGGCTGCTCAGCTCATCCTGCCTGGGTTGTAAGCCTCACCTCTCCCTGGTGACCGCCACTGTGCTGTCCCTTGTCAGCGAGAGCGGCTTGAGTGTCACCTCACACGTGGGTGGAGCCCTGCCCCCGATTTCTTTAGGGAGGGGACTGCAGTGTGGACCTGGGGGCATCTTCTGGCCCTGTCGTTGGTCAGAGCTAAGAAACTGGGTGCAGGCTGGGGGCCGAGTTTGAGCTGATAACGCCTGTGACAGTCGAAGACTGCAGGTCTTTCCTCCTCTTGTTCTTGTACGGGAAACTTTTCTTTTAAGCTGAAATTCTTGGTCCCTAACACCACTGATACCACTACTTACACACTTTGTCCATAACACATCAGGGAGGCCGTTAGGGAAGCTTTGCTGTGTTCTTGAAGGTGTGAGACCAGACACTGGGACACAGGCTCCGCTGGAGTAGTTTTCTGACTTCTGTGACCAGCTTCATGCAAAGTGAGGTTCGTTTGTTTTTGGTGTCTCGAGAACTATTCCCTTTCTGATTTATTCTTGTTTTGATTTTGCAAAACATTTACATAATGACTAAGACAAATGTATATAACCGAGGATTATTTCCACCTGCATCACCACAGCACCATGGCCTCCCTCACCTACAGTTGAGGTGACCACGTCATTTCCTACTCAGACCAGACGCCAGGAGAGTGAGACAGCGGCAGGCTGGGCCCAGCCGAGCCTGACAGAGCCTGCTGAAGAAAACTGGACCTGCAGCCACTGTACAGAACTTCTAAAAGCAGTTGTGTTTGCTTAGCAAAACACTAATTTCCTTTGCAAAGATGCTAAGCTCCTTGCAGCCTCTTTTCTTCTCTTCCCTTCTCTCCTCCTCCTCTTCCTGTCATTTCAGACTGGGCTGAGTGCCCTGGAGCCACCTCCATACTCTGTTCTGTGCAGGTGCAAGGAAGCGCGTTGACGGTGGTGGTCTCTGTGCGCGTTTGTCCCTGCACCAGTGTTGGGTGGTCTCCAGTGTTTCACCATCACAAAGACTGCCCCGTGGTGGCGTGTGGGGCCGGTTGGTTTGGTGTCAGATTACTAGCCACTGTCACGATTTCTCCAGTGCATGGAGCTCTGCAGCGTACTTGCTCCCTGCAACATTGCCACTAAGAAATTACAGCACCAAACTTTGGTCACTGCTGTTAATAACTTAGCAGTTTTGTATCAAGATAGGTTAAAAAAAAAAGTATAATTTTAATTTTAATTTTCACTTCTCTTTTTGTACAACTCTGGAGATTGAACCCAAGGCCTTTACACTGAGCTACGTCCCAGCCCTTTTTTTTTTATTTTGAAACTGTTTCTCATTAAGTCGCTAGGCTAGGCTTGAACTTGTGATCCTGTGTCCTTAGCCTCCCAGAGTGCAGCACCTGCCCAGCTTTCTATTCCTCTTATCACCACTGGAGTTAAGCATTTGTTAAGAAGTCCATTTATATTTATTTTTTGTGATTTGTTTATTCCTACGTTGCCCTTTTCTCTACTTTTTTATTCATAAATTACCAAGGATCAGAGCAGTGTTCTAAGTATTTTCTCCCATCAGTCATTTGTATTTTGACCTTGCTTTCACATTTTTTTCCTGAAAAGTTGTAGTTTTGAAGTAGCTGATTCCATCAATGTTCTGTTCCCCTTCGTTGCGAGCTGCAGAAGGTCCCACCCACTGGCGGTGCTCACGTGGGCTTGCTTACATGTCTGCTTGTAGCTCTCTAGCACACTCACTGTTCACTCAGGTTTATACCTGAACTGTGGATTTAACTTTTCTTTTCCAACAACTGCTCCTGTTATTTTTAACTCCTAGCAGTAGAGTGGTGGCACAAACCTGGGAGACTGAGCAGGAGGATCCAAAGTTTGAGCCCAGCCTGGGCTTAGTGACTTAGAAAGATCCTGCCTTAAACATAAAACAATTTTTTTAAAGGGGAGGATGTAGTGGGAGACTGAGCAGGAGGATCCAAAGTTTGAGCCCAGCCTGGGCTTAGTGACTTAGAAAGATCCTGCCTTAAACATAAAACAATTTTTTTAAAGGGCTGAGGATGTAGCTCAGTGAAAAAAAAAAGGCCAAAAATTAAGAACAATTGCTAAACCCACGCAGCATCTCTCAAGGCCTTTCATTTGGCCCCCCAGGCCCGACTGAGAGCGGAGGGTGTTACTGCCCTCACCTGTGTGGCATATAGGGAAACCGAGGCCCGGATGGCTCGTGGGAAGGGGGTAGGAATCATGTGGCCCCTGTGCTCCGTGACCGTCCTGTGTCCCCTCTGCTCATGTCCGTATGTCATTCAGCTCCTCTTGAGGGTGGGGTGAGGGTGGCAGTGACCCCGAGTCCTGTCAGAGCACGTAGCTGTCATCTGCACCCAGTGCCTGTTACTCTTCAGCTAGGAATTGGTGCAGGATTTAAGAAATAATTATTTACAAATACTGGTTTTTCATTATTTATTTGTTTATTTACTTATATATATATTTTGGTACCAGGGATCGAATACAGATCCTTGCTCTTGAAAGGCAGTTGGTGGAACCACTGAGCTAAATCTCTGGCCCGATTTTTTATAATTTAAATTTCAAATATTTTTTGTCCTAAATTTTCTAAATGCCCAAGACTTCAGACCCTTTTGGAGCCCTGATTTCCGTGGTAATGAGCACTGGGCTTGCTGCAAAGTCTCTGGACCATCTCTGGTTACAAATCTCCACTCAGCATCAGTGCAGCAGAAGACAGCGTTTGTGTAACAAGCGCTGTGAATGGGGTGGCTTCCCCAGGCCACTTGAGGGTCATTACAGGGCGGGGTCCCCAGGAAATCAGCGGCCGGTGCGGGCTCAGCGTGACATTGGCTTTGCCCGAGTTTAAGTGTCCGGGCTGATGGGGGGGGGGTCAGTCAGGTTTGACCATTAATCCGTGATTCTTCGATACAGTCTGATTATTGAAGTTGAGAGGTGTTGAAAAGCCTATCCCTTTTAGCTCTTTCTCTGCTCCTTATCAAAATGTAGAAAACAGTGAGTGAGGCGTTCTTTCTCCTCCCTGAATCTATAAGACTTGGGACCTTTTAAATATGGTTTAACTTTTCAAACCCTTAATCTGGGAGAAGACAAGTAACTACCCATTAGACCTCATCGATGGTAAACAAGAGTGAAGCTAACTTACACTCTAAAAGGGCACCCATAGGTTCTGCTGCAGCCCCCAGGGGTCACCCTGCCCATGTAGTGCGCTCACAGGTCCCCTGTGCTCAGGGCGGCACCATGCTGAGCTGCAGGCCCACGGCAGCCCCCAGGTCACCTCCTGTCCTTCCTTTCATTCCCGGCTCCTCCCTTCCTGGGGGAAAAGCTCCTTGCCAGGCCTGGAATCCGCCTTTCTCTAGGATCTGGTCCTGGCTGTGCTCAGAGCCGCTGAGGGACATTGCTCAGCAGCTTTCGAGGCCCCACAGCTCATTGCACGTGGGGCCAGCCTGTGCCTCTGCCCCCAGGGATGTGCAACCCACGAAACTACAGCGACACCCCGCCCACCTCCAAGAGCACAGTGGAGGAGCTGCACGAGCCCATCCCCTCCCTCTTCCGGGCGCTCACCGAAGGGGACACCCAGCTCAACTGGAACATCGTGTCCTTCCCCGTCGCGGAGGAGCTTTCTCATCACGAGAACCTGGTTTCTTTCCTGGAAACTGTAAACCAGCCCCACCACCAGAACGTGTCTGTCCCCAGCAATAGTGTTCACGCACCTTACTCCAGCGACAAAGGTAACTCTTTCCTCTCACCCCTCGGTTCCGTCCCTGGGAGCTGGGCAGCCTCTTGGCTTGGGACCACTACAGTCCCAAGAAAGGCCTGGGATCTCTCACCTGGTCCCCGAGCAAGCAGGGAGCACCGTCCGGCCTGGCTGTCCTGGTTGGAAGAGCTCGCTGTTCCAAGTTCAGCGTGAACTTGCTCACGAGAGGGTGCGATGCACCTGGCTGCATGCTGTTGCTCAGCTCAACGTCCACGGTGCCTGGGGAGCCAGGCTGTCCTGGCGTTGGTGACACAGATGATGCCAAGGCCGCTGGCTGAGTTCTGTGTGGGCAGTCAGGGCGCAGACTCCCAGCCTGGCCGGTCCCCTGCACAAGTGCCAGCCCAGGAGAGCTAAAGCGAGAGGAAGACTCGATGGCACAGGGAAACATTTAAAGAACATCCACTAGTGAGGGACGGCCCAGCGTAACTTTAGAAAGTAAAGGGTGAGCAAGATCTGTAAAAGTGTCGGATATCTTCCAATAAAAGGCATCCCACAGTTTCACTGTAGAATGAGGCAATTATGAAAAGTTCAGTTACTTCATAACGCAGGAAATGAACTATGTCTCAATACTCTAATTTGTACTTTAGTTGGCTGTTTGTTGTAGCCAACAGTATAATCCTGCCTGCATAAAATAGAACTTGGAACATGAATAGTAAAAGCAAAACAGCATTTATTAAATGAAAGAATTATTTCCTTTTAGATTAAAGTATTTTATAAAACAAGTTCTAGGTTTTGGGAAACATTGGAAATACACAGGATGGGATAAGATGTTTTGCTTTCATTTACCCTGCTAGTAAAATGTAAATAACCAGTATGGTCGGTAGTACATGTGCCTTCATAATGTTCCGCTGGAGGTTATTGAGACTCCTGAGGGAATCAGCAGGAAGCTGGCCTCCGATGGGCAGCTGTCCTCACAGACGGGCAGAGCCTCCTGACACCTGCCACCCCGCACCTCCTGTAACTTGCAGGTCTGCTTTTTCCTACACAGTTCCTGACTCTCAGTGCTCTGGGTCCCTCATGCCATTCCCTGGCAGTGGTCAGCAGCCGCTCTGAATCCACAGATGAGGTGGATGTAGGAGGTTTGAAGGCACCTACTTGCGCTCACTGACAGCACCCTGTTCTCCGTGGTCTGGTGTCACAGCACTTCCCAGGTTTCCTCTTAAGCCAGGTCCCGTCTGCATCCCAGTGGGGGTCCTGCAGTGTCCCTGCAGCCCTCTGCCCCGCAACCCCACACCCCCTGCTTGTGACTTCCTCTCCTGGGCCAGAGCTTGGCTTCTCTTCCTGATGCAAGCCTGTTCAGACCGGGGGTGATTACTGTTCCGTGAATGGCTCTGTGAGAATGGCTTCACCTTTGAGCATATGCTCTCAGTTTAGTGTGGTTTTTTGTCCTTGATTTAGTTCAGGCACCTATACTCCTAGCTAGGAAGTCTTACAGGGTTAACCAGCAGGAGACTTGCAAATCAGGAGTGATTGTCATGTTAGAAATTAGGACTGGAAATTGTCATTAATGTGATGAGAATATTTTCCAGTATCCCACATTTTGTTTTTGTTTTTTGAGGTACTTGGGATCAAACTCAGGACCTTGTGCTTTCGAGGTGAATTCAGCGCCACTTTGCTAAAACCCCAGCCCTGTCAAATAATCCCATATTTGTACCAAGCATTGCCAGTCACTGTACATCATTCAAATTATTTGAGTTTGTTTTACTTTATTGTAAATTCTCAACATAACCTTAGAATCATCTTATTCAAACTTCCTTTGGTCAGAGAATTCTCTCTTCTTAGGAAGTCTCATCAGAAATGCTCAGTTTAAAAAGCACAGACATAGAGCTGGAGATTTAGCTTAGTGGCACTGCTCCCGCTTTGCAAGCGCAAGGTCCTGAGTTCGATCCCTGGTACCTCCAAAAAAAAGAGAACAGCTTGGGGCAGGGATGTAAAGGAGCAGCAGAGCCCGGCCTGGCACACACAAGACCCTGGGGTCCCCCTAGCAAGCTCTGTGGCTTACAGCCTGTAGGCCCTTTTCCTCCCTCAACCAGAGTGGGAGAGCTCCTGCCCACATCAGAGATGCGGCCCTCCTCCTGTACCTGGCTTCAGCCTGCTCAGCCCTCGGGGAGGGAGCCTTGCTGGGCCCGCCTCGCCTGCAAGCGTCGTGTTTGCTTTGCAGAGCACATGTGCACGGTGGTTTACTTCGACGACTGCATGTCCGTCCACCAGTGTAAGATCTCCTGTGAGTCCATGGGCGCCTCCAAGTACCGCTGGTTCCACAACGCCTGCTGCGAGTGCGTCGGGCCCGAGTGCATCGACTACGGCAGCAAGACGGTCAAGTGCATGAGCTGCATGTTCTGAGGGAGAGGGGTTCGGCCACAGCCATTCAGTCGTGAAGGAGAGTGAGGAGAGTCACTCAGGACTTTGGAGTGAGTTACTTCTAAAGTACGACCTGCCCGGGAGTGTGCTAACTTGTGTGACTGTGCAGCACTTCCTGTCTTTCCCGCCCGCTGGCAGCACCTCCCTTCCCTGGAACAGGTGCAGTTTGGCCAGACGGGAAGCAGGTGTGCAGCGTCCCTTGAAACGCCTGAGGCTCTAACAGAAAATCTGGTGCTGTTTTCCTCCCATCCACTCCCTTCTGGCTGCCGGAGTGTGAGCAGGAGCCTGGGACGGGAGTTGTGAGCGGTCCACGCGTGGCCTGGCTAGACCGAGAACTCTGCGATGGCGCCGACTCAGACCTGCCTTTCACAGAGCCCACGCGGAAACTCCACGGCCCAGACCCTCCTCGTTGGTTTCAGAAGGCAGGTGCTTTCTGGCTTTCACAGTTAAGAACCCCCACCTAGCGGAGTCCTTCCTGTAGTGCACTGGCTGACTCTGCTGTAGGGACCTTGTCCCTTCCTCTCCCGCCCATCCAGGGTGCTGGTGTCACCTGAAGGAAGTCATCCCTGCCGGGGACTGGCTAGTGGCTGCGGCCCTGGGCTGGGGGGCGCCTGCCACGTCAGCGCCACACGGCATGAGAGCGACCGGCTGGGCAGCAGGTGTGTGACAGGAGGGGAAGCGAAGAGGTTCAGGGAGAGGCACAGGGCAGGGTGAACGCTGGGAGCTAGCATGAAAAGCTAAGTGTTTATGCCGCTGTGTTATTTTACTTTCATTTGCTAAGTTTATATCTGGATCTAATGTTCTGATGAAGCAAGTAGCATCATGCTGCGGGAAGTGAAGATTCTGAATTTTAAGATCTCTGCTGAAGATGAAGTCCACTCCAAATACCTACAGCACTCCCCCGCTGGGCTCCTGGCGGCTTACTCACCCGGGTCCTGCGCAGCTGGAGGCCCAGCTCCAGCAGACTCCCGACCGGAGCAGAGCTATACCGCGCGAGAGCTAGGGCGCACAGTCACAGGTTTCTCCAGTGCATTGTGAACAAGTAACTTTTTAGGGGTACTCCTTAATATGTCTGCATCTTTTAGTATATAAAATAGATAATGATCTGGGAGCTGTTGTGCACTATTACCCGAACACTAGTTAGATCATTTGAGATAGTACAATTATTATACCTGATACCTTTTCTTCTCTTCCACATAACTCTAATGAGTATTCAAGGTACATTCACCTTTTAAGAAGTTGTGATTTAACTCGCAGAAGTATATTTTACTAGGAAAATACTGAGGTGTCCTTTCTTACTTACCTAGAGTGCCTCTGTTCAAAGAGCCTTAAAAATTCATCAGCTCTCTTCTTCTGCTCTGAGAAAGCTGAGGTTTTCTTGAACTCACAGAGAGGAAATGTTAAAGGAATCTGCATCACTCCAACCTGCTAGTTTTCGGGTTAATGTGGCACCTGAGTGGAGGAATGCTTTTCTGTGTTTGTTTATTGGCAACATTCGTAATATTTTCTTCACGATGCCAGCAAACGTTTTAACTGCATTTATCATTTTTTAAGATCTTCATTATTAAAGAGTCAGTATTTCTTTTCTACTCCTTAAATTTCACAGTGGATAATTTTGGAAACCACATTACTTCATCTGATTTTTCATCGCCCTCTTTCTCCTGGTAGAAAGTATCCCCAGCGGGGTGATCTTTCATATTTAAGCTTGTTTATTTCTTCTGGTTTGCAAGAGATTGAGAAAAAGACAGAATTCACCTGAAAGCTTCCATTTCCAGTTCTGAAATGCATTCAGGGTTCTGAGTAATACTGCTTTTTTCAAACTGAAAGTAACACATGGGAGAAGCCAGTAGTCTCGCTGCAACTTGGACCCTTCACCATTCCAGCATATTCATTCCTGTATTGAAGGTTTGGTAACAATTCCTTTTTGTTTTTAATAACAAATTAGCCTGTTACCTCTATTGTAATCAGATCTCAAAACACTAGATTTTTAAATCAGTAGTGCTGTCAAAGCTGTGTATAAAAAGCCTTTCCTACGTTATGTGCGTGCCCACAGGCAGCTCTGTTTTCCCCATAACATTTCATCATCCCTGCAGCTGTTTTCATAATTGTCACACCAAGTCACATGATCGTTCAAATAAAATCTAAAGTCTGTTTCCCTAAGAGGCAGGTCTTTGTGTAGAAATACGATTCTAAAGTTTTGGAAAGCAAAACTGTTAGACTGTTTGAACAAATATTTATAAATTAAAACGGCATCAAAATAGAGAAAAGAAACTAAAACTTTTTTGGAAAATTGCATAATCATCACAAGGCACATTTTTAGCTTTTTATGAAAGCTTTTTGAAGGGCTTCAAAATAGTCAGCACCCCAGTGTCTGTGTTCACTGTATTTCTCATGACCGATGACGAAGAAAAGTGTGTTTTCTGTGGTTGTCTTTAGAAAGTAAGAACTATTTTAATAAAAAAGTGAGATGAGTGTGAGCTGTGGTTTTGTTCACGTCCACACAGAACACCAAGTAGCGTGATGGCCCCTGAGGCCCAAGGATGCTGCTTTCTCCCTGTGTCCCTTTGGCTGTGGGCCCGGGCTCTTTGGAGTTTGTGCCCTTAAAGTGGGCCCTCCCTTCTCCTGCTTCTGGGCCCCAGGCCAGCAGCAGGGGTGGGCAGAAGCGACCAGAGAGCCAGGCCTGTGGAGGACGAGCTGGAGCCAGGCCCACCCAGGCCCTCCTGCGGCGGCGGCACTGTTGTGCACAGAATCCGCACTGTCACAGTGGAGTGGGCAGGGACGCCCGGGCACTTAGGGGGCACAGAGCTGAGGACAGCATCTCAGGGAAGGACGATTGCTGGGTGCCCAGTGCCTGCTGGGCGTGTGCAGGAGTCCAAGGAGGGTGAGATGGAACGACAGCCGTGGGGACATTAGGGAGCCCGGAGCCCCAGACACGCAGAGGCCTGTAGTGTGCCCCCATCGGGCTGCCTTTTCAGGCGATGTATTTTTGCTTTTAATCTACACATCAGAGTTATGCAGAAGTGTGGAGTATTTCAACATGTGCACATAAGTGTCCCAGTCAGATCAGAGCGGTTGGCAGATTGCTACTTTTTTTTACGTTGGGAACCTCACAGTCCCCTCTGCTAGGGCTTTTTCCCCGGTGTTAGGGATGGAACTGGGGCCTGACACACACTGGGCAGGTCCCGCATGCTCTGTCCCCAGCCGCTTGCCATGTTTGATTCTGATACAGGGTCTTGCTGATCTGCCCCAGTGGGGCTCCAGCTTGTGATCCTCCTGCCTTAGTTCCCACAGTTGTACCACCTTGCCCAGCTCCTCTTCTCACTGTTTTAAGCAGTTTCCCCGGGTTCTAAGACGTCAGAAGCCTTTCTACCCAGCTGAATTGCCCGCTGTGCCCTTTCGCCATATGGTCTCCACCTACAATAGAGCCCCCCACGGGATGCCACGTGATAAACTGAAACTTTAAGGAAGCAGCTAGACCCTAACGCGGACCAGTTTTCCTTGAATGTAGGCCATTTCAGTTTACCCGAGCATGATACAGAAGTCTGTTTAGCCTTGACAAAGCACCCTGATCGGAACCAGTCAGGTTCCCGCTATGCTGACTCCTTGTTCCTAACCTGCGAGGCTGCCCTGACCGGGGGCGTCAGATGCCAGTGCGCTCTGTGACTGAGTGCCGCTGCCGTGGTGCTGGCTGTGGACGTCTGCTTCTGTCTTTGGTTTGTGAGCTGTGGTCTTGGGCAGCTCCCACAGGCTGGATTCCAACCCCTGGGCTCCCAGGATCCTTGCTGCCTCCTGGGCAGCTGAACAGCAGGCATCCTCACCTTGCTTTTATGTTAGAGTCAGTGCTTGGAACGTGAGCCTCAGCTCAGGTTGAGACCTCTCAGGCAGGAGCAGAGAGATCCATCCTCCGTTCCTGCCGGGAGCTCCCTGGGCTCGCAAGCAACCCGCAGACCGGTACCTGGGAAAGCATAGGCCCTGCCAGTCAGAATGACAGGAATGCCCTCATTGGATGGCAGGGACACTGGCGCAGGACTGGGTCCTCATCTGTCTGTGTCACGCATCAGCCGTGGGGTGCTCGAGTGCAGGGGTGCAGGTGACTCTGCCTGGCTCCCCCAGGCCACCTGAGCTGCAGCCGCGGTGCCCATGGCTTTGAACCCAGGATGTGGCCGCCTGCACTTGCTGTCCAGGGCCGCAGGTCCTGCCCCCAGGAGATGGCAACATCAAGTGGGATGGGGCAGGTTTTACTCAATCTAAAGCAAACCGTGAGAATGGTGAGGAGCAGCCCCAAGTCTGCAGACCCCAGTCTCACTGCCCGGCCCCCCGCTACCCACTCACCCCACGCGGCCCTAAGCAGGGTAATCTGTGTCCTGGCTGCTCAGGAGGTGACAGCCACACTCCCTGGGGCCTGGCTGTGGGTCCATTCACAGTGCCCCCAACATCTGGGGACCACAAGCTTTGGGGGACACTTAGGGGCCCCTGGCAGACTTAGTAGGAGCCACTTAGGTTACTGATGGGAATTTGGAGGGTGTCCCCAAGGTCAGTGTTTGCTTGTAGAAAAGACGTTGATATTCATTTTTAAATAATGTTCAATTTCTTTCACTTACAAAATCATAAACCTAGTATTTCCATCCATTTTTTAAAAACCACTTACAGGATAGGGATTTAGCTTAGTGGCACTGCATCTGTCTTTAAGTGCAAGGTCCTGAGTTTGGTCACTGGTACCGAATTAAAAAGCAGCTTACTGGTGTTTCTGCGCAGCACCTGGCAGCGGGTGTCAGGGTGACGGTCACTCCCAGCAGCATTCTGGGTGTGCCGAGCACTTGACAAACTCAGCACTCCGCCAGCTCTGCTCAGCTCGGCTCCGACTGAACTCACAGTCAACATTTCAGGTGGGGAGACACGGCTGTGCTCTGCTAAGCCAACTAGGCAGCATTCAGGTGCCACTTATGCAAAAACACTGACAACGTGGGCTTGATTCTGGCATCCCGAGGCCTCTGAATCATTCTGGGTTGGAAGCCAGGTTCCCGTGAAGGCAGAGGTTTCCTCTGACCTTGGTAAAAATGAGCATCTGAGACTTTGAGGGGCAGGAATGGAGGACCAGACTCTGCTGAGCTCCATCCAGATGTCCCCAAAACATGAGCCGAGGGGACCTGCCCCGGACAAGGGTGCGAAGTGTCCCTTCCTTCTGGGCTCTTCACGGCCAGTGGGAGGAGCATGTCCATTTCCTCCCGGGTTTGCTAGTCAAGTTATTTCTCTGCTCATAGTCCGGGTGCCCAGGCAGGAGGGCCCTCTGCCAACTCAGGGAATGCCTGTAACCCAGCCCCACGGCCCGTGTGGTGCCCATGACCTCCATCTCCGCACTCCTCAGAGAAGCCTGTGCTTCCTGCTGGGTCCATGCCTGGATCCAAGTCTGCATGTCTGTGGCTCGTAAGGACGTTTCTGTCTCCTCCACGGGCGCTTTGATGAAATTTTCGGTTGTGGACATGATGTCTCATCTCCCGCCTCACTGAGCTCCAGGGACCGTGCAGATGCCTCACCCTCCCAGGGCCGCTGAGGTCTTGCTAGGAAAACTTGTTCCCTTGAGGAAGCTCAGCGACTTGTGACTGCGTTTCCTCCTCTCCCTTTGTGGGCTGCTCCTTTTCTAATGGAGAATGATGGAGATCTGAAGGAATTACCGTAAAGAAGCAGTTTGCTTTATCTCTCATAACATGGGGTCTGACCAACTCGATCACCTGATCGCCAAGTCCCAGCCTGAATGAGCCCTAGGAATAAACTGCTCAGTCTGTGGTGTTCAGTTACAGCGACAGCAAACAGACTCACTGTCCAGGGAGAAAGGGGACAGAGCTGTCCACCCTTCTGAACAAGCCAAGCTTTAGGAAACACCCAGCAACTCACAAGCTCATACATGTACCTCAAACACGCATGAGTACACGGTGCTGCGAAGTTCAGATGGCTGCGGTGTCACCAGGCGGCAGGAAGCCTGCTGTTCCAGTGTAATCTTCCCAGGCCGTCCTTCGTACACAGTCTGTCCAGGACCAAAATGCAGTTATGCAGTGTGTGACTGCTGTTACTGCTGATGTCACCTCAGCTGTGTTAGGTTTGCTCAGTGTAGTCTGGCACTTCGTTAGGAGCATGCACGTATATGATTGCTGGAACTTCTTGAATTATCCTCTTTTCATTATCACACTAATGCTCATTATCAAAATCATTGTCAGCATATCTTTTGTCTTTAGAAGTAATTTTGGCTTTAAAGCTTTTTGTTGTTGTTGTTGTTGTTACTACATTAAGTCCTACACTTACGAACATTTGAGTTGCCAACTTTCACTGGTTTACTGTATAAGACTCACTTTGTCGGCTTATGAACAAATCCCAACATGAACACTTTTCCAAGAATGGAACTTGTTCAAAAATTGTGCACAGAGTCAGGGACTTAGCTCAGTGGTTCTGCAGCCTGCCTCGTAAGTGCAATATCCTGAGTTCAATCCCTAGTACAAAAAAAAAAAAATTGTGCACATACTGTATTTGCATGTTACATTATTTTTTTACATCTTTTTACTTTTAACCTATTTGTGCCTCTGCGTCTAAAGCAAGTGTCTTGTAGACACTGTATAATTGGACTTTTTTTTTAAATCCATGCTGCCCATCTCTGCCATTTAATTGCAGTTTTTTATCCATTTACCTTTAATGTGATTGCTGCTAGGGAAAGATTTATGTGTGGCATTTTGCTGTTTTCTATTTGTGTTTTGTATTTTTGTTTCTGTGTTCTCACATTACTGAGGTTTTTTTTTTCCTTTTTTATTAACTACATGTTTTCTAGTGTACCATTTTAATTCTCTCTCTCTCTTTTTTTTTTTTTGGTGATTGCCCTGGGGATTACAGTTAATACCTTAATTTATAGCACTCTAGTTTTGATGAGTTCCAATCAAGAACTTCCTTTGTGCCTCTGTTCCCTACCTGCTCTGCGCCTTTGTATTTTGTGTACCCATCACACAGATTTTTTTTTTACTTCTATAAGTGCTTACCTTTTAAATCAGGAGAAGAGCTACAAACAATAAAATACATTTATATTACTGTGTGTATGTGTGTGTGTGTGCGCACATGCACACTAGGGATTGAGCCCAGGGCCTTTGCCCTGAGCCATATTCCCAGCCCTTTAAAAATTTTTAAATTTCAAGACAGAGTGTCACTCAGTTGCTCAGGCTGGGATGACAGGCAGACAGACCCTAACACCTCTGGCCGATACTGTCTTTTACATTTACCTTTTCAGTTATCTTTTCCAGTTGGTGGCCTTCATATTTCTTCAAGCAGATTTGAGTTACTGTCTAGTGTCCTTTCATTTCCATCTAAAAGACTCCCTTTAGCATTTCTAGAAAGGCAGGGTTTGGTTGTAAATGGCAGAAGGAAATGTAAACCACATCAAAGAAAAACAAAATCAGTGAGGAAAGCTGTCCCTCCCTGGAGGCCACTGGATACTGGCTGATGATGGAGCCCTCCTGATCCCCCCTCTCGAAGGCTCACTGTCTCCATCCGCAGGACGACCTCGCTCCGATCCAAGTAGCTGCCTCACAGGACAGGGTCTGAGGAGGTCCCCAGAGCTGAGCTGGGGAACCTAACCGGTAGAATAAGTTTGAAGTTCACTGGCTCCCATCATGGAGAAGGAATTCTCTGGAAGCAGCCTGTACACTCATCACCGATAGCTGGATTAAGAAAATGTATCATCTATGAATAATGGAATATACTCAGCTATGAAGAATGTAAGACTAGCTGGGCGTGGTGGTGCATGCATGTAATCCCAGCACTTGGGAGGCTGAGGCAGGAGGGTCGCTGTGAGTTCGAGACCAGCCTGGGCTACATAGTGAGTTCCAGAT
>NW_022900942.1:66873640-66896256 GCF_012274545.1 Fukomys damarensis
AAAAAAAAAAAAAAAAAAAAAAAAGAAGAAGAAGAAGAAGAAGAAGAAGAATATAAGACAAGACATTTGTAGAGAAATGGATGCCCTTGGAAAATACAACATTGAGTGAAATAAGTCAGACACACAGGTTTAAATCCTGTGTGGCATCTCATTTGAGTGAGTCAAAGAGAATGATAAAGGCTGGATAGTTAGCAGTTAGGTTTGAGCAGTACAGCTACAGGACAGAGACACCTGGAACGTGCAACGTCTCCTTCCAAGGGACTTTGTTATTTTTCCTTGATTGTAAATCCAATTCACAGCCTGCATTTTTTTTTAATGGTACTGGGGATCAAACTCAGGACCTTGCACTTGCAAGGCAGGCACAGTGCCACTGAGCTACAACCCGGCCTCACAGCCTGCATTTAGGAAGCTGTGTTCCAACACCCTTACACTAATGAGGACCACTGGGTTTACAAGGCCATGAGAGTGGTCTTTAGAAATGCTGCTTTGGGTCAGGAGATTTAGCTCAGTGGTTCTGCCATCTGCCTTGCAAGCGCAAGGACTCGGGTTCAATCCCTGGTACCATAAAAAGAAAAGAAATGCTGCTTTGGTCAGAGAGTGCACTCATCAACACCTTGCAGCTGTGCTGCATGCAGAATCTCCGTCTGGCAAGTGTGTGTGATTTGCGTGGTCTTTCATCACACAGTTCCCGGGCATGTGCGCGAAACAGTGCCGAAAACCCTGCCCGTGGAGCTGGAGTGCTGTCTCTGATCTGTCTCTAGTCCTCGGGGAACTCTGGGGAACTCTGCAAGCTTTCAGTAGCACAGCCTCGACCTGACGCGGCGGGGGTGGGGACACAAGAGGACAGTACCTGCAGAGCCTGCGGCAGCTGCCGAGTTGTGCACTGCAGCCCTCGGTCACGCTGTGAAGGGTGCTGCTTATCCTACTTTCTGTGTGGCCCAAACTCGCTGTGCAGAGCCTGTTTCTTTTCCTACCTTTAGTAAACGCAAAACTTTGCTACCTTTTGCACTTTTGTTGACCAGTCTCTGTTCAGGAAAGAAAGAGCCTAGAAACCGCCTCCAGAAGGGGATTCCAGCTCCCCAGATCCCAGTGGCACCACAACTCTCTGGCTTGGGATGTCCTTGGGATATCCGTGGACAGCGCTGCAGTTGCGGGAGAAGAAGCATCAAGCAGGCTAAGTTGCCAGAGCAAACCCCTCACCATCCACATCTCCGCCAGGGACCCTCCCACTTTCTGCTAAAATGGTGTTCACAGGCATCTGACGCAGCACACAGCAATGCTTGTTTTAAAGCAGGGTTTGAATCTGTTGCCAGTGTTCCTTTGGAAGACTGTGACCTTCGGGATTTGTCCTGACCGAGAGGGAGGAAGTCTTCGCTGGGCCTCAGATTCCCTCCTGTCCCCTCTCCTCCCACGCGTGCCTGGATTGCCTTTGCTGCTCCCTGAAACCTGATCCTCAACTGGGAAATAAGATTCCATCCTGGGAAGGAGAGCGGGTAGGAGTCCCAGGCCAGGTGACCTGGCTGTGCTGCCTCTCCTCCAGCTGTTATTTCCGGACCCAAAACTGCTAGCAGTATGCTGTGAGCACCAGAGGATCATCCTCCAGCCCTGCTCCTACTCTCCTCCTCTTCTTCCGTGTCTCTGTTTTCCTCCAACCCCTTTTAAGTTTTCTCCCCCCAGGGTGAAGTCACCACACTGAGGGGTATTTACTGTATACGGTTTTCTGGTCTGCTTTACATTTTGTTATAAAACCACAAACATAGTCCATACGATTAAAGGTAGCGACTCAGTAGTAACCAGTCTGTGGTCTTTCAGGCCGTGTTTGAGGCTATTGTTGCTGCTGCTCATGCTGCCTTAGCCAGTGTGACAGAACTTAGGGATCCACCTTTCTAAGCTCACGTGATCCGAGCTGGCAGAGTGTGAACTGCTCTCTACCTGTTTCCTTCTGTGATTGTGTGCTCGCTGGGCCGCCCTGTGTGTGCTTGGGACCCCCAGGTCTGGGTTGCAGTGCAGGGACTCAGTGAGTGGTACGTCCCCATGCAGGGATGAGGGGTGGCTTGTCCTGCAGTGGGAGGATTTACAGGCGTGTGTGGGCAGATAGTGTCCACCACATAAAGGCATCCTACTGAATTTATTTTTCTGTGACTTGCCTTATGATTAATGCATCGCAGCATTCCATGCACCCTGAGAGCCATCCTGAGCTGCTTGCCCAGCTCTTTTCATTCTTTATTTTGAGACAGGGTCTTGCTAATTCTCCTAAGTTGCCTTGGCTTGGCCCAAACTTGTGATCTTTCTGCCTCAGCCTCCCAGAACGCTGAGATGACAAGTATGTGCCACATGGCATGGCTGGCACAACCTTATTCTTTTAAACACACACTTTCCATCTTTAAATTCGAGGGCGTTGCTGAGTGTGCCACCTCCTCTCCTGTGGCCGATTGGCTCTGGGCCGTGGGAGCTGCATAGCAGTGGGCTGGGGAGGGTCATGCGCCGCTGTGTGCCTGGACTTGTGCAGGCGACAGGGACACTCCCAGGCCATCTCTGGGAGTTCCTGCAGCAGCTAACCCACCCAGGCCTGGGAGTGGCTTCCTGCTGCACAGCCCCTCAGCCCCTGCTCTGCAGAGGAGGGCGCCAGTAAATGAGGGGAAAGTCCCAAATGTCACCACTTTAAAATGTTCCAGCTCAGTGGGAGTCTCTGCAGCCCGACCCCAGCAAACCTTCAAAGGTGATTTTAATGATGTTAAACCCTCCCTTCCCCTTCACTTCTTTTACTCTTTTTTTGAAGGAATCAAACACAAACTTCAAAAGCTTGGGGTGTAAATTCCGTCCAGTCTGGTGCCTTTGTGCATGCTGCCAAGACAGACGTTCCTGATGTGTTCGTGCTGGGGGCGAGGAAGCTGGTCTCCAGTTGCTGGTCCTGCTATGCTGACAGTTCCTGCCTTTGAAAAGCGGGGCCTCCCTTCACAGAGCAGCCACACCTCCTCAACGCGGTCTTGTTTTTTTTGGACTGGGGATCGAACTCGGGACCTTGCACTTGCCAGGCAGGCGGCAGCACCACTGAGCCAAATCCCCAGCCCAAATGCAGTCCGACTGGTCATTTCCTTCTTCTAAGCATGGAATTGAATCTCCTTAGTAGTGAATTACTACTTCTTCCCCCCCGTATTGAGGATTGAACCCAGGGCCTTCAAAATGGACTACATTTCCTTTTTTATTTACTTATTTTTAATTTTTAAAATTTTGAAACAGTCTCACTGAGGCACTAAATTGCCCAGGCTGCACTGGAAACCATAATCCTCCTGACTCAGCCTCCCAGAGTGGCTCCACCAGGCCGGGCCCACGTCAGCTTTAACAGGTTCATGTGATGGGACAAACTGTAGATGCTGGGGTGGACCCAGGCTGGTGGCAAGCGTGTGGGTCATCTGTGGTCCTGGCCACACATGGACCCCAGCAGGGGTTGAGCAGGAGCTGAATGCCAGAGTTAGTGCACAGGGGATTACACAGAGTGCAGGATTCTTGGCGAAAAGGCTAATGCTGTTTTTAAATAGTGAGATTGGGTTTCAGATTCTCCTTTCGAGTGTGGATAACAGAGGACCCAGGCAGAGGACAGCAGGAGAGCAGCTTTGTCCATCTGGGTTTGGATGAGGACTCACTGCTTAAGAGCAATGTGACCCCTGCTTTCTTTCAATTGTCAAACAAAGCAGTAATTACTTTTTTAAAAAATATTAGCTTTGGGCTGGGGATGTAGCAGTGCTTGCTTGGCAAGTGCAAGGTCCTGCGTTCGATTCCTGGCACAAACATTTTTAAATGTTAGCATTAAAACAAACTTTGCAACCCAGCTCATGGGGACTCATCGCCAGTGGGTGAGGCAGCCTCGCTGGGCGGAGTGCCAAGCAGCTTTCTGTGGCTGTCATGAAACACCCAAGGCAACAAACAGGTGAGGAGTGAAAGTCAAACACACAATTGCCTCCTGACCCAACAATTCCACTTCCGGTTATTCACCCAAAAATTAAATCGGGACTCAGATATTTGTACATCAGTGTTCATGGCAGCATTGCTCAAAAGGTGGGGATAACTCAGATGTCCACTGGCAAATGAGCGAACAAGTAAAATACGTCGGTGCCCTGCGGAACGTGATCTGTGTTGTTAAGGGAGGTCATTCTGAAGTGCCACGATGCGCTGGCCTGAAGGCTCAGGGCCGGGCCGGGAACCGACCGGAGACAAACACTTCGGTTCATGGCCGCAGCCCCTGGAGGAGGCAGACCCAGCGGTGGGAAGTCGCCCGGCTGGGCTGGAGACAGGCTTTCATTTTCAGGAGGTGGGAAGGTGGTGGGGCCGGATGGTGCTGATGGTGGCATGGCAGTGTCCGTGAACCTGATGTCACCAACCTGTACAAACTGGTGAAAAGGGTAAGTCTTGTGTTAATGTATGTTTTACCATAATCAAGTAGGGAAGCCTCAGGAATACTTTGCGAATTGCAAATGAGTTAGTAGGGAGCATAAAAATGATAATTTTCACGTTCCTCTCAGGGTTTTTCATTGAGACAGTCTCTCTCCGTGTAGCCCAGAGTGGCCTTGAGCTCACATCCTCCTGTCTCAGCCTCCCACTTGCTGGAAATTACAGGTGTGAGCTAAGAAATTTCCCCCTGGGTCTGTATGATGCATTATCTGATCACAGTTCTTCTATAACACGAAACACTCATTATTCTTCAATCTCCAAAGATACAGAAAAAAATATAATAAAAAATCAATTTGGTTTTCCACTAATGGAGAACAAAAAGACCTCTACTCCCATCGTATGATTTCTGAATGAAGACGGCCAAGAGTGGTTTGAAATTGTCTCCATCACTTCATTTAGGAACCAAATAAAAACTGTAAAAATAAACCAGTTTGAGTTTTTTTTTAGCCTCAAATTACAAGCCACTGAAAGAGCTGCTTGGTCTATTTTTGGCATTATAATGCAGATACATTTCAATCTAATTTTTTTTCTTAAGCAAATTTTAGCAACAAGATGCATGCAAATTACTTTTTTAAAAAACTCAGATTACAGCAGGGTTTGTGATGAAAAATCCTGACACATCCTTCCTATCTCAGACCCAGTCTTCTGGGCAATTATTTCTCTTGTCTTTTAGTCTCTTGCTAGTGAGCTTCATAGTTCCAGATACTGCATTTATCTTCACTACTTTTAAATTAAATAAATAGCATCTAACAGCTCCAACTCTGAAAGATGAAAGCTTAACATGCACGACTGCCCTAGTCTTAATTTTTATGGTTATTTTATCTTTAGTGAATCTGTTTAACCTTTCAAGTGAGGCACTGAAATCTCTGTTTTAGGGTTTGCTGATGTTGTGCTGTGTTCCTTGCCTCTCTGGGATATAAGATTCTTCTCCAGCTTTCACCTCTCAACTTTGGTTCCTGTACTAAGTCATCTGTGGATGGCCTAGTTGATTTTACAAGTTGGAAACTGCTGAACGGCACGCTTGGTGGAAGGGCATGGCCCAGGAAAGCTGCTCACCTCAGGGCAGCCTGGAAGTGGATGGGAGGGAGGAGCTGGGAGCAGGAACCTACCCTCCAGGCCACGCCCCGTGACGGCCTGGTCCAACCAGGCCCCGCTCTAACAGCGCCTGCAGCTGTGCACTCCACCGTGAGTGGCTACAACGCCCATGACCCAGCCTCCTCCCCAAAGCCCCACCTCTGACATATTAGATTTTTCAGGGACATTCTGGATCTAAATTTAATTTATTCATTTGTTTATTTATGGTGCTGGGGATTGAACCCAGGGCCTTATGCATGCTAAGCATGTACTGTGCCACTAAGATGCTTGAATTCGAAGTGGTCCAAATTATGTTCGTATGTGTCGTGTTAGTGTCTAATTTTGAAGCCCTTTTTGAGGAACTAGATGACTATAGATCTCTTCGACCCAATACACTGCTCTTTGCTGTTATGCAATGAAAATAAAAATTACAGCAGATCTGTTCTAGAAAAAAAGCATCATTTCCATCCCTTATAATCTATCACTTTCATAATTAGTTCAAACATTGCAGAGACAGTGACCACACTCTTGTATGCGTTCCGTCCAGAGAGCTGCTGGCTGTTTGCTGTGTATCATAGACATGGACACATTTCACGCCCACTCCTAAAGATCTAACCTTTCAAAAGGTTAAGTAGCAACAAACAAAACCAAGGGCCGAGGATGTAGCTCCTCCTGTGTTTGCCTGGCAAGCGCCAGGTCCTGAGTTCGAGCTCTGGTACTGGAAAAAGCACAAACACAAGCTATGTAGCATCTACTGCAGTGACAGATCAGAGTCGACTTAATCTCTTGAGGGCGAGCCTTTCACTATTGAAAGAAAGCATCAGTATTCTTGTGCATGTCACACCTGGTCTGTGACAACCCTGGAATAAGGTTTTGGATGACAGCCTGTGTGTATTTTTGATTTTGTAAGATACTCTCCTCCCACCCCACCAGCGCTGCTGCACTTTCCCTACAGCTTCAGTTCCTGGAAGCCTGCAGCTCCTGCCTCCCAGCAGTAAGGTATTCAGGAAGGAAGAAGTCTTGTGTGTTCACTAGAGGGCCGGTTCTCGCCCTTTACCAGAAATATTCCCAGCTGCTTGGATCAGACGCGGAGACACTGTCGGCTCTGGCAGCTGATTCTCTTTTGCTGTAATAAGACCCACAGGCAGGCGTCCTAGGGAGACGGTACCCACCGACTTTATAAGCCTGTCTGTACTCAGAGCTTTCAACAACTACTCTAAGGACAGCTTTTGACAGCAGACTTCAAAGCCCTGCTGTGGTGAAGGCTTGTTTCTTTCTTGTTTCACCTTCAGTAAAAAGATGGAAAACCCGATTCCTTCACTTGAGCGCTGGAAACTCGGTGCTACAGGCAGAGCAGAGCCCCGCTGGGCTGAATATGGCACTCACCTCACAGCTACAGATTCTCAGGCGTGGGTGAAGAGCTCCGTGCTGGGAACAAGGGAAGGAGGGGAGGAAGAAAAGAGACCGACGCAGAGGCCGTGGCCTAAGATCTGCTTCAAAAACGGACTAAACAGAGCTACTGCATAAGTGCTTGTGAAGGACCAGGAGCTGAAGTGAGGATTTTTGGTTGAGTCACAGAGGTGGATCTTACAGGTGCAGCCAACTCGGTGGTCCACAGAGCTGGAACCTCAGGCAGCGCAGTGAGCCACAAACAAACCCTAATGCTCCATTAAACAGCCGTCCCCCTGCGGATTAAACTGAATAAACCAAACTGTCTCAGGTCTTGTCCAATCCCGCCAGACCATAGCGCTTAGGCAGTGTTAGAATCTCGCCACCAACTGTACCTGGTGAGTGACACATTCCAGACTCTGCCCAGCATCGGTCTGATTTGGGGGCCCCCTTCACTCCCGCCTGGCTCACATTATGAGAGGGCTAAAACAGCCTTTAAAAAGCAGTAAGCATTAGGACTTTTTTTTTTTTTTTGCAAATGACCTAGTTGAGGTAAGAAAATACCTCATATAGCAGAGGTCAGCAAAGTAATAGGCCACAGGCCGAGTCCAGTCATGTATCTGTTTTCTAAGTGAGGTTTTCTTGGGGGAGGACATTGCCACATTCATTTTTTATATATATCCTCAGTGACTGTTTCTGCACTCTATCAGCAAAGCTGAGTAGCTGCAACAAGAGAACGTACCGACAGCAAAGCCTAAAAGTGTACTATTAGCCCTTCAAGAAAAACGCTTGCCAACCCTGACATATAGCTAGAATTAGCACCACATTCAAACTCAATTCTGTCAAACTCTAACAAATTCTGTACTGTGTTACCAAGTGTACTTGCCATGTGTGTAGAGATTGATAGGTTTATTTATTTATTTTTGGATAGAGATTTTCTGCAGTTTTCTGACAGTACTTCTCATATCCTGATAAAAATATTAGAGGCCCGGGGATTTAGCTCCGTGGTTTTGTCTCCTGCCTTGTAAGCGCAAGGTCCTGAGTTCAATCCCCAGTACCAAGAGAAAAAAAAAAGTGAGAGTAAGGTGGCCGGGGTGACAGCACAGCTACTTGTCAGTTTTGCCTGTGAGCCAAGTCCATCTTGGTCACCTGTGCTAGTTAGGTTCATCGGGGATACAGAATGTGGGGTCTTCCGGAAGTGAAGGGGACATCACTTCAGTGGTTGGTAGAAAATGTGGAGAGCTGGCAGTTGTGAGTGTCTTTACAAGGAAAGAAAAAACACAGTGCACGCTGCTGTCGGTGACATCCAACTGAAAGGCAGGCCTGTGAAAACGATGCTGTGTCGTCGTCCACCTCATTCGCCGGATCTGGCACCGTGTGACTTCCGGCTCTTCCCCAAAGTCAACATGAGCGTGCAAGGGAAATATTTTGAGTCGATTCAGTGAATCAAGGCAGCCATAACGGTGCAACTAAAGACACTCACGAAGGAGGACTTCAGAGCTGCTTCAGAAAGTGGCCAGAAGGATGGGATGAGTGTGTTCTACGGGAGGGGAGGACTTTGTGGGGAACAAGGACAATGTGTCTTTCACCATAATGAATATTTAAATCTAAGCATTCACCATATTTTTATCACACCTCTTACATTTCTGTTGTCTGAGCCCCCCAGTCTGTGAGCACACCAGCACGGCATCCAATATAAATGCTGAGTGGGTCCCCAAGATGATGAAACAGGACCAAGGACAACTGCCAGATATGCTGACTGGAGTGAGCCTTCAAGAAGGTGAAACTAATAACGTACTGAGCGTGTAACCAGAAGAGAATGTCAGAATAAAGTATTGATATACTTATAGAAAACTAAGTAATAAAATAAATAAAGGGCAGTTATGCTCTCTTTAGGAAATGAAAAGTGGCAAAAAGGAAAGGCAGTCAATCACAGCCTAAGTTATGACATATCCGTGAATATAATCTTCGTCCTGTAAATGCTGAATACTTAGCCAACCCAAATTACCATGTAAGAATAGCAGGGAGATAGGAAGTTGTGCCTGTTTGGGTGGGACAGAGTTTGGGTGTGGGGGCAGAGAAAGGCTCCCACTCAGTCCGTACTGCTCATGTGCATGAAAGGAGGGTAATCAGGTGTCACGAACTGGGGAGGACCCGAGGTGCGCTCTTACGGTAAGCTATCAAGTTAGCCGGCCACAGATCGCAGTGCTGATTCGACTTGTAAGACTTGTGACGGGGCTAAAGTGCCCTTTGGGCTTCATGTCTGCCTTAGCCGTCTTACCCTCGGTCCTGCGAGGGGATGAGTGGCGCAGGAGGAAGATGCGCAGCGCGTGCAGTGGTTTTTGCTTTACAGCTCAGGTATCGCTGGCTTATGGTAGGCTGTGCAGCTGCCCAGCCTTTCCTCAGAGACGTCGGGTTGGCTGTAGTGGACACTGAACAATCCCGTTTCCTACTCAGGGGGACTCTCTTCAACACTGTGCTATACGGATGTGCCTGTGAAAAAAAGCTATCAGCACTTCTGCTTGTGAGACATTCAGAAATGCAAGAGACATATGGAATTGTCTCCTAGCATCAAGAAGCAATAATATAAGCACATTGTTTAGCACTATAGAGGTAAGTATCAAAGGAATCAAAGGTTTAAATGCGAGCTGGGCAGGGGCGGAATCCATATTCATGAGGCTTAGGCAAGAGAGTCACCTGAGCGCAGGACATCTAGGCCAGCCTGCACAGCACAGTGAGGCTTGAGCTTTAAAGAAAAATGAAAAGCAAGGGGCCGGGGATTTAGTGCAGTGGTTCCGCCGCCTGCCTCTCAAGCGTAAGGACCCAAGTTCGACCCCCAGTACCAAAAATAAATAAAGAAATAAAAAGCGTGAAAGCACTTGCTTTCTGGGGAGTGGTGACTGGCACTGGGAAGGGAGTTAGGCAGCTGACTACTGTTTTTGTCACATGTCTGGAAGAACTGTGTGACCTGTGATCTGCTAATGGCTGGAGTAAGAGCCACCTTGCAGATCAGGGCAGCACACCTCGGGGTTGCATCTGCGGATGACTGGCATGTGGGCCCCAGACTGAGGGGGAAGAGCCACCCTGGGTGTGGGGGGCACCAACACGTGCTGCAGGCTTCAAGCCTGATGGGATAAAAGGGAAACGGGGAGGAAATGTTTCTGCTTTGAAGGGTTCCAGTCTTCCTAAGCAGGTGCGCCTTTGCTGCTATTGCTTTTGGACATCTGCCTCGGGTCTCCCGTTTCTTCAGCCTCCCAGTGGAGACTTGCACTGGCAAACTTTCCGGTGAGCCTCCAGGTACCTTGGCCTTGCACGGGGGCTGCACCCACAACTTCTCTGGTCCTGTGGCTTCCATCTTCCTGGCTGAGGCAGTTGCTGTGGATTTTTCTACTTCTGATATGTAAGCCTACCTAATAAATCCTGTTCTTCTAGAGAACCCTGAGAAATACGCTTTTGAAACTATGTACATAACTGATAAAAATAAAAATAATTTTTTTCTGGTGTTGGAGATTGAACCCAGGTGTTGGAGAATGAATAGTTAGCACTTTACACCCCAGCCCCAAAATTAAATTTAAAAAAAAGTAATAGAAAGGAAACACATGCTTTTAGATGTGATTTATCTAAGACAATGAACCACAAGTTCAAATGATTAATATTCTGAACTGTTATTATTAATAATGCTTAAAATAATATAATTTACTTTCACAGCATATATTTTAACATTTTTTTCCAAGAAATGATTGACTAAACGTTGCTTTCACAAATTTATCCTGAAAGCATGGTTGTAAAGCAAAAAATTTAAATCTAGGGCTGGGGAAAGAAAGAAAACATGAGAAAATGAAAAAATGGAAATAAAGTATTTGTAAATAGGGGAGGGAGGAGGGGGTAAAAGGAGGGCAGGGGTAAGGGGAAAAAATGAGAACCACTACCTGCTATGTAAAGGTACAAGATCCCAATAATGAATGTAACTGTACTGTATACCTAAAATGTACCAATAAACTCAATGAGAAAAAAATAAAAAATCACTTCCCTTTGCAATTATCAATATACTTCCATAACCCCAGGATATAAAAAGGCTCTTTTCAGGGCAATTTTAACACCTGTAAACCCCCCAGATGTTAGAATGATTTGGTAAGAGCTAGAGAGGAAAGTACTTGTTTTGTAGTCTGGTAGTTTCTCAGTTTGCTTTTTACTTTTTAAAATTCTTTCATTGTATTTTTTTGATGTTAGAATGATTTGGTAAGAGCTAGAGAGGAAAGTACTTGTTTTGTAGTCTGGTAGTTTCTTAGTTTGCTTTTTACTTTTTAAAATTCTTTCATTGTATTTTTTTGTTGTTGATTTTTTGAGACAGGGTCTCACTATATAGTTGAGACTGACCTGGAACTCACTATGTAGCCCAGGCTGGTCTCAAACTCACAGTGATCCTCCTGCCTCAGCCTCCCAAGTGCTGGGATTACAGGCGTGAGCCACCATGCCCAGCCTTTCATTGTATTTTTGATTAGTGCTGGATAAATAATGTTTTTATTAAAAACCTCTACTGTAAAAAAAAAAAATTCAATCAATCTAGGGCCGGGGATTTTGCTCAGTGGCACCATGTCTACCTTACAAATGCAAGGTCCTGAGTTCAATTTGTTGATTTAAATGATTGTAGGAACATGACCATCGTTCAAATCTACATACAAACTACATTCAGTAGTCTCAGCTGTAAATGAATCAGTGTGACCTGGGATTTTTCTAAGTAAAGGGCTAAATCCAGACAGACTGGCTCCAAGTCCATGATCTCAGCCATTGAATCTATGTGATTCAATATTTATTTCACTGAGAATAAATAAATATTCAACTTAGATGTACAATACTTGATGTAGTCAATTCCATAAACAGCAGATGACTTGATTATAAACAGGGGCAAAAGACGTAGGCACTTATGAGGCACAGCACCCAAGAACATAAACTGAGGGGTGACTTTGTCACCACATGGAGACAGCCCGCTAGAATATGAACCCAGCACGAAGAAAGACACTGAGAGATGAAAAGTCTTGATGTTGCTAAGGCCCTGAGGCAGCTGGAGTTAGCGTCTTAGACTTCCTGACCATGTCCAATGGTAAAGTCTCGTTTCTTTGTATATTTCCATCACTTCCTACTGAAAGAATTCTCTTTTTTTGGTAACGGGGATTGAACTCGGGTCCTTGCGCTTGCAAGGCAGGCCATCAAACCGCTGAGCTAAATCCCTGGCCCCCTACTGAAAGAATTCTAATGGGTTTATTGTACCAAAATGTATGTAGTATCTATTTCATGGCCAGATCTAACAGTCATCAGAGATAGAATGGCGAGCACACTTAGGGCTTTCCTTCTTGCACTGACTTCCACCGTTCCAGCCATCTACCCTGAAAGACAGCTGGCTCATTGAAAGCTTTCAATTCACAGTAACTCACAGATTCTTGAAGGATTGAAAACCATGGAGAAGCCAGGGAGAGCCCAAGAGTTCTTGTTACAGATCACAACCGCATGGCCCCAAATCGTTAGCAGTGCCTCCTACCAGGAGGCAGGGTCAATTTCTCCATTCTTTGAGCCTGCAACTTGGTGGGTGACTTGGTTTGGCCAGTGAGGTATTAACCAGTGACATACAAATGGGGACTTAAAACATGCCGAGTACAGAGAACATGGGCAAGACTTTTGAGGACAAGTGACACAGAGCGCATCAGTCATCACCAACTGCCACGCACACGTGGGCACAGGCAGAATCAGCCAGACAGTGGTTCAAAGCCACACAGCTTGGAGGTGAATGGTTACAAAAAGCAAAGGCAAACTCACACAGTGCTCACATTTGTTTTTGTGATGACTTTGAAATGCCATCTCTTTTGTGTATATTTTTTTAAAAAGGAAATTTCAATTATTGAGCAGTGCTTTAACCCAGATGACGGCACAGGGGTCAAGCCTCAGGTGCTAGTCCTGAGGAAGTAGGCAAGTGGCTTTATGGAATTCTTACACTCAGCTCTTCCAAGGATCAGGGTGTCTTTATGTTAGGCAAATCATTTGAGTACTCAAGAGAGTGTTTAATTTCCATGCATTTGCATAGTTTCTACGCTTTCTTTTACCATCAATTTCTCGTCTCATTACACTATGATCTGACAATATGCATGGACTAATTTCGATTCTTTTGTGTTGATTTAAGCATGCTTCATGGGCTAGTGTGTGGTCTCATTTGGAGAAAGTCCCATGTGCTGCTAAGAAGAATGTGCATTCTGTTGTTGGATGGAACACACTGTAGACATCTACTGCTTCCATTTGTTTGAAGGTTTGGTTCAACTCTGAGCTTCTTTGTTGATTTTTTTTTTTTGGTCTGCTTGATCTGTCCATTTGTGACAGTGGGGTGCTGAGGTTCCCCGTTACAATTGTATCACTATATATATGATGTTTTCATATCCGTTATCAGCTTTATGAAGCTGAGTGTGCCAGTATTTAGTGCTTGTGTGTGTATAATTCTTATCTCTTCCTGTTGAATTGTTCTCTTAAGTAACATGTAGTGACCTTCTTTGTCTCTTCTTATGAGTTTGGCTTAAAATTTACTTTGTCTAAAATTAGCATAGCTACTCTTGCATTTTTTTTTCTAGTTCCTGTTGCTGGAATATTGATTTCTACCTTTCAATGTTTTCAATCTGTAAATTTCTTTTTGAATTAGCTGTTCCCAACAGCTTGAACTCCCGGTGGTTAACTGCATGATTGTCCCTTCAGGTGGCTTGTACTACTAGTGGTACAGACTGATCTAATCACTTTATTGGCTTTTTTACTAATAAAATTAATGAAAAGCCGCCTGATGGGACAGTCATGCATGTACCACTGGTATATTGAGCAGCCCAGCAGCTAGATGTATGAATTATGTCCCCATCATGAGTATGTTAAATGTGCTTCTTTTGTTTGTTTGTTTGTTTTTGGTACCAGGGATTGAACTGGTGAGGCAGGCCACTGAGCGGAACTACTGAGCCAAATCCCCAGCCCAAAATGTGTTTCTTATACACTGCGTGTTGTTGGGTTTTGTTTCTTGAGCCATTCTGTCAATCTCTGTCTTTTGATTGAGGAATTGAGACCGTTCACAGTGAAAGTTATTACTGAAAGATACTGACTTATTCCTGTCATTGCATTATTTTCCTGTTGCTAATTTCCTTGCTTTTTTCCTTTTGCTTAGTTGTTCATCCTGCCATATGTATTCATTCTTTTTTTTTTTTATTGGCATTGTTGACTTCGTTGTCTTTCTAACATATCTTAGGAATTTTTTTGTAATGCCCATTTGATGGTCATGAATTTCCTGGTGTGCTTCTTGTCATGGAAAAATATCTTATTTTTCAGTGAATTTTGAAGGAAAATTTTGCAGCAGATGTAAATCGGGATTGGAAGTTGTTATCTTTTAGGGTTTGAGATGCTTCACTCTGAACCCCTTCCTTTAAGGTTTGTGTGGAGAAGTCTGCTATAATTCTAATGGGTTTACTTTTATATGTGATTCATTGTCTTTAACAGCTTCACAGATTTTGTCCCTGTGATGGACTTCTGGTACTCTGAGTATAATGTGGGGCAGAGATGTTCTCTTTTGGTCATAGCTATCTGGATTTCTGTGTGCCTCACTTATCTGTATATTTCTTTCTTTATTATTTCTTGTATTTGAGGAGTTTTCTACCATTATTTCTGTGAATAGTTTTTAATGCCATTTGTGCTATCTTCCGATTTTTCATTTATTCCAGTAACTCTTACATTAGTCTTCTTTGCATCATCTAGCAGCTATTGGGTACATTATTTATGTTCGCTTGTTGATTTTAAGGTGAATTTGAGTAGTTGGTCTTTGATGGCACCTTTGTCTTCTAGTTCTGAAATTCTGTCCTCACATTGATTATTTCTGCGCCCATACATTCAATATAATTTTTTTTTGAGACAGGGTCTCACTCTGTAGTTCAGACTGCCCTGGAACTCACTATGTAGAGCTCAGGGGTCTCAAACTCACAGGATCCTCCTGCCTCAGTCTCTTGAGTGCTGGGATTACAGGCATGTGCCACTATGCCTGGCTCATTCAATGTAATTTTTTTTCAGCTTTAATTGAGTTTATTGGTACATTTTAGGGATACAGTACAGTTCATTCAATGTAATTTTTAATTTCCTGTATTTTGGGGGGGCAGAGGGTCAAACTCAGGACTTTGTACTTGCAAGGCAGCACAGTGCCATTGAGCTAAATCCCTGGCCCAATTACCTGTATTTCTAATTGAAATCTTTTCATGGACTCTAATTCTTTGCTACACTGGTCATATTTTATATCATTTTGTTTAGCTCTTCTAGCTTTTTATTAGTGTCTTCTGAAAGCTCCTGCATCATTTTGTTTACTACTTCTAATGTCTGTTTAGTTATGTATTCTGTGATCCTGCTGAGCACCACTTTGATAATTTTCTAACCTCTTCTGTTATCCTGTCAAGTAATTTGGGTGTGTGGCTTATTCCCTTCTTTCTTGCAACTTGCCCTGGATTGGTTTTGGGAGGCATTTTGTTGCTTTTTCTTCTCATGTTTATTGCTTTTATTTGTTGACTTTGTGCTAAAGTTTATGGACATTTATAGTGTAAAGACTTTGTTGATAGTATAGAGAGCTCTTTAATTACTTTCTTTTTCTGTTGTTGTTGGTACCAGGGATCGAACTCAGGACTTGCATTTTTTTTTTGGTTGTTGTTTTTTTTTTTTGTACCAGAAATCAAACTTGGGCCCTTGCACAGTGATGTACTTTGGATATGGCTAACTATAGTCCTTCACCTCAGCCCCAAGAGCCAACCGCTTTGGTTAGATTGGGAGGGGAGGAGGCAGTGTAATTGGCCCAACACTGGATTCTCTGGGAATGTTCTTTAGTATTATTGATGTCACAGATGTAACCTGAGTGTTGGCTTACAGAGAAACTCATTAATAGCAACAATTATGTGACCCTAGTAATATCAAGCAAATCAGCTTCAGTCATATCAGCCAAGACAAATTGGATATTAACAAACCATAAGAAGTAATTTACCCTAGAGGAGAAATCCACAATTATGGTATAAACACTAAGACAACCCAGGTATCGCCTTACAGCTAAAATGTACTAAATATGACAACTATATCATCACTAAGAGTAGAAGAGAATTCAACACTAATTTTATAGTATTATTTAAGGATTAATAAAGCTTTATGGTTACACTGTTAAAGATACAGGGTGTTGAGAATGGGGAATGAAAGAGGGAAAATTTAAAACAGATTATATGAGGAGGAGATAGAAGTGGTACAAAGGATCCTGTTGGGAGCGGAGGGATGTTTATAGAATTATGTAAAAATAAGAGAAAAACTGATAAGAAATGGAAGATAAAAGAAAAAGAGGGAGAAAAAAGAAATTATATGGGGAATAAAAATAAGAGAAAAAATTAAAATGTGAAAAATTAGAAGGGAGAAGAGGAAAAGTATAGAAGAAAAGAGATAAGAAGCAAGGAAAAAGGGCAAAGAAAAATCCCCCAAACCCCAGTAAACTGGGGAAGAAAGTAGGAAAGAAGAAAAAAGAACAAATTTGAGTGTTGGTTTACAGAGAAAGTCCATTAATAGCAATAATTATACCACTTTGGTAATATCAAGCTAATCAGCAAAACAAAACAAGCAAAAAACAAAACAAAACAAAAAAACAGAAAAGAAATTTATCTGTGATTTTGAGTGTTTTTCTTCTGGGATCTAAATTTTGGGGCAGTGTCCAAGTCAAAATCTGTCCCTGATTATGCTTGTAGATTAAAAAAAAAAAAAAAAGGCATTCAGACTACAGATCTGTGCTGGATGCAGGCACCAGCAAGAAGTAGGATTAGGGCAAGGATACCAACACTGCAACTTTCAAAGCCAGAGCAACTCAGCCTGAGCCTGACTTCTAGCCATTGGGGTGGGCCCTGTATCCTTTAAGTCAAACCCCTCAGGGGATCCCTTTCTAGCCTGCTCCTTGCCTAGAGCAGTCACCCCATGGCTGTTTCTCACCCAGTCACTGTGGGAACTTAACACTGGGAGCTTTGAAGTGAAGCCTTCCATGGTCTCTGAGTCCCAACTTCAAACAATGAATTCTTTTCTGGAATGGTGAACAACCAAGGACTTTCTCCAGGGATATGCCAGGCACTTAAACTGGAGCCACTCACTAGCTGTTGCCTGTGGAAATATTCACATGGGAGCAGAATCCCACACTCTCCCTGCAGCCTTCAGCACCTGCCAGTCCATTGCACTACCATGATTCTCCCCGAAAACCTCTGGAGTCCCCAGCTCTCACTTTCTGGATTCAATTTTCCCTTCCTATGAGCCATGAGCCAGGAAAAATAGGTGTGGATGGTTCTTTCCCTTCTCCATGTTGTTCTATCTCTTTAATTTCTCTGTAGGTTTTAAATTTCCTGTCAGATCTTTCCTGGTTCTTGGGGATCTTCTTTTTTTCCTCCCCAAGTGTTATTTTCCAGTGTCTAGAGTTCAAATTTTAGAGAAGCTGGGTTGTTGCTTAGCACTTGTCTTAGTTACTTTTCTCTCATTGCTGAGACAAAATGCTTGACACCCAAAGTGAAAAGCGAAAGGGTAGAGGTTTCAGTCCATAATCAGCTGGCTCCAAGGCGGGGTGCCAGAAGGGAAACAGTTCACTGGAAACAGCAAAAGCAGCAAGAGACTTAACAGCATCTCTCTGCCCCTTTTAATCTTATTCAGACTACTTTTGGCAGGTAGCACTCACACCCCGTAATCCTAGTGCCCTCAGGCCTAGCCCCAGCATGAATCAATCATGCGCTTTAGATTTCAGCCACCTCCAAAATAGCCCTGCCTCATTTGCATGAGGCTTGGTGGGGGGGATATCTATACACAAACCATAACACCACTTTGCCATTTTCCCTTTAAATTTTATTTTGAGAAAGGGTTTGTTAAGTTTCCCAGGTTGGCCTCCAACTGGCAGTCCTTCTGCCTCAACCCTCCGATAGCTGGGATTATACATGTGTGGCACAACACCCAATTTCATGGTTTTCTTTTTGTGCATGGTTTGCAACTGATTGGGTTAGATGTATTTATGTGTGGTTCCCTTTGTGCATATCATACTTTGGGTTTATTTGAACTTGTATCTGTTTTTGTTTTTAAATAAAATTTAGAAAAAAATTAGCTATATTTTAAGTTTTGATTTTCTTTTTTCTCTCTTCTGGTATTTCCATTACATGTATGTTGGAAGACCATATAATTCTATGGGTCTCTAAGACACTTTTTCTTCCTTTTTTTTAATATCAACTAGAGCATTCTGATATTTTTTTCTCCAGTAGTGGGAATTGAACCCAGAGCTTTTGTCCCCCACTCTTTTCTATTTAAAGACAGGTTCTTTTTTTTTTTTTTTTTTTTTTGGTACGGGGGATTGAACTTGGGTCCTTGTGCTTGCAAGGCAGGCCACTGAACCACTGAGCTAAATCCCCGGCCCTAAAGACAGGTTCTTGCTAAGTTCCCCAAGCTGGGCGTGAACTTGCAATTCTCTGGCCTTAGCCTCCCAAAATACTGGGATTGCAGGCATGTGCCACCATACCCTGCTCAGAGCTTTACTAGGTATGTTACTTATTTGGATTCATGACTTCCTATTAAGGAATAATTTGTATCATTCTCTGGTAAAATAATATGTATTATATGAACACCTGATATTTATATATAACCTCCACTATAAAAAGCGCTGTCACCAATACGTATTTCCTTTTTTTTTTCTACATTACAGCTGTCCTGAAGTTTTGCTCACTGCTAAGAACATACTTTTTAATCATAAATTGCAAAGGTAGCATGAATGTGTCCTTAATTTTTTCTTCAATATTTTTGTTTTTTTGGGGTAGAATAACATCTCTTGATTTATCTTCATGTATTTATTTTTATGCCCTTACAGATCTTTTACTGAAATCATCTAATATTTCTATTACTGTACTTTCCCACCTCTATGTTTCATTTTTTTTTATACAGACACTCCTCATTTAACAACCGAGTTCAGTTCCTGTGCCTCAGTTGTTATGTGAATTGGTTGCTAAATGAAGAATTGCATATAGTATGTACATTATTACAATATTCAGAACAAAGACATGGTCAAAAGAAACTCAAAGTTGATGACTGCTTTTACTTGCATAACATGCAGTTACTGTAATATATAACAACATAAAACTATAGTTCTGTACAGTATAATCATAAAAATTACAGTACTATATTAAAAGGTACACAGTATAGTGCTCGCTTCGGCAGCACATATACTAAAAGGTACACAGGACAGATGTTGAGGCTCAATAAACAAGACGTAGAGAACTTTACAAAAAAAAAGAAAAAAGATGGGTCGTAAGTCTAAGCATCAGTCTAAGCAGTCTTAAGTTTAAATCTGAACAGTATGCTTTAGTCCTAAGTCTGAAGAGTCCTTAAACAGGTGGGTTGTTAAAAGAGGAACATATGTAGTCCATTTCTCTATTGACATCTATTTGTTAAATAATTCTCATTAACTTTCCATTTAATCTTCTGAAAAGTGCCCTTTAATTTTTAAACATAAGGCCTATTTTAAAGAGTGTGCTTTTAAGGTCAGTATCTGGGCCTAGCTAAAGACATTTTTTATTGCTTGCTTTCTTTTCTGGAGTGGATGACATTTTCCTGTTTCTCTGTAGGAATGCTATTTTTGGTTGAAATGTGGATATCCATATGTTATAGCAACTCTAGATTTTAGTTTTTCATGGTATTATTGCTGTTTTGTTTTTAGTTATCTGCCTGGATTTAAGAAGATTTAAAATCTGTGTCACAATGTGTGGCTGCTGATATTGCTGCTTTTTTTTTTTAAATCATTTTTATTTTAAGCCTTACTTTCTGGCACCTGACTGCACAGGTGAGTGGTCAGTCAGTGATTAGGTAAGATGCTGTATTCAAGCTCTGTGATGTAGTTGTGGAAAATATTCTGACTTACCACCAGTTCTCATCTCCTATGACTTTTTCTTTTTGTGTCTCTTGGGTACCTTATTTCTTAGCTGGCCAGAGATCCATAGAGACTTATTTTACCCAACAGCGGCACTTTATGTTTAAAATCTCCCTGTCCACAGAGAAGCAGTTTCAGGCAAGGCCACAAACATGGGCTGTTTCTACTGAACTTCTAGCAGTTTTTGAAGAGTAGATGTTCCTCAGGTTTTTTTGTATTTGATTTCCACTGCTCTGAAATGGTTGCTTTTACCAGCTTTGTGTTTGTTTTGTGTGCAGAGAATTACTGACCATGAATGTTCCTTTTATAGTGTGTTATGTGTGTGAATCTGTATGAGCACGTGTGTGCTGGGGATTGAGTCCAGGGATTTAAGGGTTTTTTTGTTTTTTTTTGAGTAGGAACTGCTAGTCAGGATGTTTCAGTGCTGTGTAAAAGAAATCCATCTGAATTAGTCAGTTCGTGTAATTTTGATAGTAACCAGCTTAATAGACACAGAAAACTTATGGCTCACAATTCTGAAGTTTAGAGATAGTCCTTGCTTCCTGTTCTAAACAGTCTGTAGGATACGATATTCTTTAGTATCAAAAAGGTAAGGTTTGGGCCGGGGATTTAGCTCAGCGGTTCGGTGGCCTGCTTCGCAAGCACAAGGACTCGAGTTCAATCCCCGGTACCACACACACACACACACACACACACACCCACAAAGGTAAGGTTTGCTATTACAGTTCCAATAATTTCACCAAACACAATGTTATGATCCATCTTCCCAGCATTTGACAATATTGACTTCGTCCTCAGACTCCACTGACTGTGTCCTATAAATTCTCTAGGCTTTCCCCTAAAAAATGGTCACTGCATTTGCATTGTACCTATGATATACTACACAAGAGAAAGCAGTTTACTAAGCGCCTCAGTTCAAATCTTTGTGAGTTCAGTGGTTCTAGCAGGCTCCCTGATGACCATTTCTGAAACTCAGTAGCCTACCAGGGAATGGTAATGGAGCATAGCTTAAGTGGCAGGAAAAGATGTTGAAGCAGCCAACAAATACTCTATATTTGCACGTCTATTCTTACAATAAATGTAGGTATGGCTTATGTATTGGTTGGCCCATAGCATTGACTGTGCTCTCATGCTCACAGTATTTAAGGAAGAGCCACTCATGGGCCATCCCCATAGCCCTGGGATTAAATCAGGCTTCATTAAGCCAGCATTTGCTTCTGCTCTCCTTCCTCCCTTCTCCTTTGGCCTCAGTCATTCCTGCTGCAGACAGGCCACTCCATGCTACAGGAGTATGACTCAGTCTTTCCCACTTCTGTGTCCATAGAGCAATTTCAAGCAGGAATGTCTAGCTAGGTCCCTGCCTGTCCCTTGATGGAATCAGTGTTGGCAGAAGCAGAATGTATGTATGGTCAGTGGCCATCCTGGCAGTCCTGGGAGACTGTTGTGTTGCTGGAGGGGTGATAGGAAGGCTATTCCAGGATCTTTGTGTCCAATATGAAGTTGCTTAAGGGGCTACTGGACAGGGGCAGAGCACACAGAACAGACTCGGGGCCAGATGTGAGGAAGGCCAATACTGCAGCACAGTGCAAGATGGATGGCACTGATCAGCTCAAGTAAAAAGTTTGTTTTCCTTTTCTTTTTTGGGACAGGGTATTCCAAGCTGCCCTCAAATTCACAGCTATCCTCTTGCCTCAGCCTCCAGTGTGCTGAGATTATAGGCATGTGCCACCGCGCCTAGAGGTAAGGCGTTTTTTTTTTGGTACCGGGTATCAAACTAGGGTCTTTGTACTTGCGAGGCAGGCGGCGGAACCACTGAGCTGAATCCCTGGCCCTGAGGTAAGGCATTTTGAATGGAGTGCAGCTCATAGGAAAGGAGTGACTGCAAGGGGCTGAGTGGTCAAAATCCCTTCTTCCCTCTAATAACCGCCTTCGTTTATAAAACAAGAATGCTTAAAAGCCTGCCGATTCTCAGCTTTCAGTGTGCACGAGGAACGATTTTTCGGGGATTTTCGAAGGGCTGTGGAGGGAACTCAGCTTCGTCGGGTACGTGAGCCCGGCCAGGGTTGTAAAGCAGGTAGGGGCGGCTTCGTCGGCGGAAGCCGCCAGCTCCCTTCCCAGGAGTCCCCTGGATATTCTGACGCTACGCTTTCCGCACAGGCCCGGCGATCCCTTCCTAAGACCCCAGAGCACGCCTCACCACCGCAAACCTGCGGCTCCACCCGGGCAGTGCGCGGGCAGGTTGGACCAGTTAGGGCTGCTGAAGTCCGCGCGGCACAGTGCCGACTTCAGCAGCAGAGGGACAAGCCCCCCAAGCGCCAAGACGAAAATTCCTTTCCTCCTCTGGCCCATATTCTCTCCTGATTCGCAGGTTTAGGCGCCACAGCCCCCGAGCTGCAGGACTCGTACCGCGCAGGCGCCTGTTGAGTATCAGGGTTCTGTGCGTTCTCTCTTGTCCTTGAGTCTCCACAGCGAACCCGGGGGAAAGGGAAGCGAGGAGGCGCGGGAGCCTTCTGGGTGTTGTAGTGTGCTTCCGTGACGAGCGACCTCAAAAGGGCTCAGCGTCGGAGTCTGCAGACTACGACTCCCAGCGTGCCTCGCGCGAGTACACCGGGCGCTCGTCCTGACGATCTTTGTCGTCACAGCGAAGCGACCCGGGAAGCCGGCATCAGCGAGAGGAGCAGGTGCGCGTGCGCGCCGGGGCCGTACTGTCGCGTTCAGTCCCAGTCATTTGTAAACAGGCGGAGGC
>NW_022900942.1:66896667-66902691 GCF_012274545.1 Fukomys damarensis
CGGGGCGCGGGCCCGACTCGGGGTCCAGCGGGGTGGACGGGCCGGCCTGGAGTCCCCGTTCCCTTTCCCGGCCGTTCCTAAGGATGTTTGTGCCGCGAGGCCCTTAATTGAGGTCAGCCCGTTGTCCTTTCCTTCTTTCCAGTTTGACCCGGTGAAACAGGTTTTGCAGCCCCTCGGTCTTCCGGTTCTGCCGCTGCGGGCTCAGGTTCTGGGATTCAGCAGTGCCCAGCGGCCCTCCCAGCGTGCAACGTTTGCCCCGAGGCCGGGTAGCTCTTGTAGTTCTGCACATCGCTGAAATTTCAGTTGGAGGGGGAATACTTGGGGTTGGGGCACTGTTGAGCCCCTTGGGTACGCTTTCACGGGGTTCTTGGAGGGAGTGGACGGGTTTGAATGCTGCACGCAGTATTCATCATCTTTGGCAGTTATTCACAAAACATTCAAGTGTTGATAAGAAGCCCTCTGGTTTGATGTTCGGGGAGACAGACCTTCTCAAAGAAGAAATGACACTGCGAGTGAGAAATGTAGCCTTGTCCCTCTTGGGAACTGTGTACGTGATTTGTCGATAATTCCTTTCTGGGAAGTTTCCTGAAAGTAGGCTGTACTGGCAGTAGTCGGGTAGGAAGAAAGTCAGTAGGTTAGTTCCCGTTTTCTTTCAGAGTGTGCCAAGGTCCAAGGGGATAGGCTAGTTTAAGTCACTAAGGGTAAGAATTTTTATTTTTAAAAAAGTATCTAGGAACTACATAAGAGAACTTAATTCGCCATCTCTTCAAAATGTTTCTTACAGATCTATAGCGAATGTTTTCTCCTCAATTTAGATGTGGTACAAGAAAGGGCACATTAACCTTAGCTTGTACTTATATTTGCAGAGAGAGAGATTAGGTCCCTAAAGTTACCTGAAAGTAACTTTTTCTTTGTCAAAAGAAAATCTCTCATAGGTGCTTGTGTATGTAAGAAGGAACAAGGAAAATGCAAATTATGTATAATGCAGGAATTACTGTGTCAGGTGGAAGGACCTGAAGATGGGTAAGTCCACACTGCCTCCAGGTGGTCAGGCTTAATCTCTTGCTTGAACAGTGAACAAGTACCAGGTGCATGCCCCCCTCAGCAGCCCCAGGGCTAGTGTTGGAAACCAGGGCCACAGACATGCTAGGAGAGCCCTACCAGTGAGCACACCCCAGCCCACAAGTACAGTATGTTTTTAAGAGTGCCTTGATGGGAGAAAGCATGGGTGTACAGAGGAGCTAGAAAGCAAAGATGAGATGGTGGAGGGGGCAGTAATTAAGAAAACCTTTAAATAGAAGGTGATGGAAACTACTGGACAGGCACAGAAACCATCGGCATTTGGGTAGAAGGAACAGTGTTGGCAAAAGCATCGCAAACTGTATTGCAGGATCTGCAAGGGGTATATCTAGTTAGAAGATAAGAAGGTGGGGAGACACCAAACTGGGAAGGTAGGCAGGGGCCAAATTCTGGATAGAGGTGGTCTTGTACACCATCAGAGAAATTTCAGCTTTTCTTATAAGCAAGTAGTGGGCACTGAGACAGGATGAAAAGGAGAGATCTAAACTGGCTCAACCCATTTTTAACTCCCTGTCTGTAACAGGCACTGTATTAGGTACTGTATATTTTATTTTACCTGAAGCTTAAGGACTAAGCACGATTGAGATAGAGATTGAGGAAAGGAACTTAGACCAAAGCAGAGTTGAACGGACATGTGGCACAAGACAGCATGGGACACTTGGAGGAGTAGGAAGTTTTCCACAGCTGTGGCCATTGTAATAAGTAACAGACAAGGCTGCAGATAGGTCCTCAAAAATGCTTCCTGACACTCTAGGGCTTTTAGTGTTTTTTCCTATGGGTGATAATAGGGTTTACAGCTATTACTCAGGAAAGAAGCATGATAATGTTTTCATTTCAGAAAAGTCATTCTAGAATTGCAGAGTAGAGATTTTAGGAAGTATGGAGGTTGTTTAAGATTGGGTGCAGAAAGCCTGGTTAAGAGATTTTGACACTTGAGATGGGTGATAACTCTTAAGAGTCAGTTGCGATGCAGAGGAGTAGGTTAACAGCACAGGTATTTATAGAGTACAGTTTATAGGATTCAGCAACAGTTGGATTTGGGGAATGGGGGGAGAAATAACAGGATTAGATGACCTGGATCTCAGCTTGGGTACTTGAGTAGACAATGATGAAGTATACTGAGATGGAATTCAGGGAGGGCAGCAAATTGGAAAGGAACATTTTTTTGAACTTTGGACATGTTATTTTTTTCTCAGTGTGTGGTTGAACCCAGGGCCTTTGCCCTGATCTACAACCCAGTCTCCTCTTTATTTTTAATTTTTTTTTGTTTTTTGAGACAGGGTCTCACTATGTAGATGAGACTGACCTGGAACTCACTAGGTAGCCCAGGCTGGTCTTGAATTCACAGTGATCCTCCTGCTCCAGTCTCCCAAGTGCTGGATTACAGGCATGTGCCACCACACCCCGGCTATTTTTAATTTTGAGACAGGGTTTCGCTAAGTCACTAAATTATTTAAGTTGGCTTTGAACTTGTGATCTTCCTGCCTCGCCCTCCCCAGTACTGGGATTCCACCACACCTGCTGAGTTTTGAACCTAGTAGGAATTATCTGTGAACTCCCCCTGATGGAATCACCTGCTACAGAGTTGCATGTGTGAATTTGGGGTATGAAAGGGAGCTGTTGATCTGCAAGTCAACAGACTGTTTTAGCTGATAGCTGAAGCCTTTGGTTTCTGAAACATCACACAGGAAACGTTTACTGACTAGCTGATGGTTCTGTAAATAGGTCTTGAGAACAATAGAGAGGGCCAGGGATTTAGCTTGGTGGTTCTGCCACCTGCCTTGCAAGCACAAGGACCAGACCAGAGTTCGATCCCCGGAACCCCCCGCCCCAGAACAAATAGCTAGAGGAAGCTAGGTAGAGGAAAAAGAACTGGAAAGGAAACTCCTAAATGTTCAGAGATGTAGAGAAATCATGAAGAAATGTCATAGAAGCCAAAGTAAGGTTATTGTAAAGGGAAGCTCTACTTCACAACTCTCCAGAAAAAAGTAAAAACATTAAAGGAAATCCTTGATTATTGAATGAAAATTTAAATTTATTTTTAGTACTGGAATTGAACCCCAGGCCTCTTGCATGCCAGTTAAATGTGTAACTACTGAGGTACATCGTCATCCTTTATATTTTGTGACAGCATCTGGCTAAGTTGTCCTGACTGGCCTTGAAGTTGCAGTCCTGCTGCAGCCTCTGGAGTAGCTGGGGTTACAGTTAGGTGCTACCACACCTGGCCTGGGAAATGCTATTTTAAGTGTTCTATGTAGTGCAGTGAAACAAGGATTATTAAGAGTCTGTTGGGTTTGGTGACTAAGAAGTTAGTGAGTTTGATAACTAAGTAGTAGCACTTTGTTAGAATGATTAGGGAACGGGCTCAGTTTTCATTGAGCAGAGGAGTTCATGGGAAATCAGTGGAGAGAAAGCAAATACGAATTTTTTTTTAATTTTGAAGAATAAAAACATCTTAATGGTGAAGGGAAGAATGGAAAGAGGTGGCAGCAAAAAGTGATAAAGGATTGAGGGAAGAATTTCTAACATGACAGAGACTTGAACCTGCTTTTCTAAAACACATTTATTGAAATTTAGTTCATATAGCCATAAAATTAACCCTTTTATTTTTTATTTTAAATTTTGAGACAGAGTTGACCTGTAACTTTAGATTCTCTTCCTTCAGCCTCCTGAGTGGCTGGGATTATAGTTATGCACCACTGTGCCTGGCTGAGTTGATCCTTTTAAAATGTACAGTTCAGTGATATTAACAGAGTTTGCAGCCATCACTAAAACAATCAGTTTTTAGGACATTTTCATTATCTTTCCAGAGGAAAACTCTTACCTCTTAGCTGTCTCTGCTTGCACATTAAAGTACTTTCTGTTGCTGTTGTTTTGCCGGTTGTGGACATTTCATGAATGAAATCTTATGAGTGATCTTTTGTGACTGACTTCTTTCACCTAGCACATTTTCAGAGATCATCCATAATGAATAATTCTCTATTTTCTGGATATACAGGTTGAGCACCCCTAATCTGAAAATACCAAATTCATAATGTTCCAGTGTGTGCTAGTTTGAGAATTTTGGATTAATGCCCATCCAGAGGAATTTATGCATATATTTTCAAGTCTTCGACCCTGAAATCTGAAACACTTCTGGCTCCAGGTATATCACAGAAGGGATACTCAGCTTGTGCCACATTTTGTTTATCCACTCATAGGTTGATGAATGTTTAAATAAATACTTTTTGGTTAATCTGTATAATGCCGGGTGAATATTCATGTACAGCTCTTAGTGTGGGTATATGTTTCCTTTCTTGTGGGTATATTCATAGGCATAGAATTGCTGGGGTGATATAATAAAAAATTATATAGGATTTAGTCTTTGTTCCTGATTCCTAGCCCAGAACTTTTAGGATTCTTGGAGTCTCCTGAAGACAGTGGCCAGTCCCCTTTTACTTGCAATTTTGCTTTTAGCTGTTAAAGTTACCTGTACCGAACCACAGTCCTCAAAAATCAAGTGGGAGTTCTAAAAATAACCAATTTATGAGTTTTAAATTGCGCAGTTCTGATGAGTGATGAAATCTTGGTCTGTCTCACTTGGGATGCGATGTCCCTTTGTCCGTACACATACCCAGCTGTGTGCACTACCTGTCTGTTAGTCACGCAGCATCCTCCTCGGTTATTAGTTCTGCTGCTGTGGATTTGAAGTGCTAGTGTTCTGATAACCCCTGTGCAGTGGCTTACCACCATGTCACAGTGCCTGCACCGTCCGCCTCCCTTCATCTTACCACTTCAGTGTTGTAGTGTCTCATGCCCTTACAAGAAAAGGGTGCACTACAGTAAGGCATTTTGAGAGATTGCGATCACATTCATGTGACTTTTACTAGTCTGTTGTCAGCACTGTTCTATTTTATAAATTATTGTTGCTCTCTCACTGTGCGTACTTTATGCGTTAAACTCTACTGTAAGGTCTGTGTGTGTAGTGAAATCAGTTTCAGGCACCCACTGGAACCTTGGGAAGTAACCCTCCATGGATAAGCAGGGAGTGTCTTGTTACTCTCAGTAGGCCTCTTCTGATCACACCTGAGTTTATGCTAACAAGTAACCTCAGGAAGGGGCTGCATGCCAGAGGAGCCAACCACATGACTGGAACTTTCTGCCCAAGCCCTGTGTGGGAGCAGGTGTGGGGTGCACATTGACCTCAGTCAGTCATGAGATGGTGTCCCTGTGTGCTTCACAGTGCTTCTGGTTGGCGAGTATACTGGTCATGAGCGGCTGTCGCATGGTGATGTCACTGGAAGGAGTTCCTGCTCCTGCTGTCCTCTGGTCCTCATCTGTGTACCCTCTTCATGTAGCTCTTCATTTGTTCCTTTATATCCTTTACATGAACTAGTAAATGTGAATGAAGTGTGTCCCTCAGTTTTGTGAGCCACTTTTGCATATTACTGAATCTGTGTCAGAGGTTTCTGGCTGTTTGCCTAGAAGCACAGGTGCTGAGCAGTATGGCACGCATGCCTAGCAGCTGAAGTGAGGCAGTCTTGTGGACAGACCTTTAAACCTCAGGTGTCTGACTTTAATTCTTGGGAGTGTGTCAGAATTCAGTTGAATTAGAGGGCACTTGGTATCTGAAGAGTTTTGGTGTGGAAAAAAATACATGTGGTGTCAGAAGTGAGAAAATGACTTGTATGGTGACCCTGGTGTTTAACGCTCATGTGGGTCTGAATTTTGTCCAGTGCCGTTGCATGTCAGCACAGAGGACTCCCTTCACCATGTCTTGTGGGGTGTGTCTTCTAGACTTTTCTCAGCTTTTCTTTTTTGTTTGTTTGTTTGTTTGTTTTCTGAGATAAGGTCTCACTCTGTAGCCCAGGCTGGCCTCCTCCTCATGGAGAGCCTCCTGCCTCAGCAGGTATGTGCCGTCATATCTGGCTTCAGTTTTTCTTAATCTAGAGTGGCTAGAGTGGG
>NW_022900942.1:66902839-66918936 GCF_012274545.1 Fukomys damarensis
TTTTTTTTTTTTTTTTTTGGTACTGGGGATCAAACTCGACCTTGTGCTTGTGAGGCAGGCATGGTACCACTGAGCTATAAATCCTCATAGAAAAGATCTTAATTTTTTAATCTTTTGCTTTAGGAAGATAGTTTTAGCAGATAAAGAATTCTTGGTTGACAGGATTTTTCTTTCAGTACTTGACTGTGTCATCCCTCTGCCTTCTGGCCTCTGGTCTCCGAGGAGAAGTCAGCTGTTCCTGATGAGACGCTTTATTCTCCCGTCTTTGTTTAGGATGTGTCTAATTAGGATGTTAGGATGGCGTGGATTTCTGGAACCATCTGTTTTTTTCTTTTTTTTTTTTTTTGGTACCAGCGACCAAACTCTCGGGACCTTGTGCTTGTGAGGCAGGCTGTGGCACCACTGAGCTAAATCCCCAGCTGGTGTGGCTTTCTTTGGCTTTATCCCATTTGGAGTTTGTTGAGCCTCTTCATTGAATTGGGATGTTTGGGGCTGTTATTTCTTCAAAGATTCTTTCTGCTTCCCTCTCCTTTTGGGACTCGTTTTATGTGGGTTTCGGCATGCTAAAAGAACTAAAGGAAGGGGCTGGGGATTTGGTCTGTGACAGAACCCTGAACCTGCACACTGGGAGGCCCTGATCCACAGTACCAGAAAGAAAGAAGCAGGGGCAGAGAAGCATCCATCAGAACTGTCACCAAAAGAGAATGCCAACAAAGAGAAAGAAATTATTTAAAAATGAATCAGAAACGCTGGCATTGAAAAGGTCCGAACAGAAAGGAGGAATTCACTGGATTGCACAACAGCTGACGTGAGCAGATGGTGTGAAGACCCAGGGACATGAAGACAGGGTCAGTTAGGACGGGTCAGCCGTGAGTGGGAAGAGTGCAGGACAGCTCCTGAGAGACTTGGCACACCACCACGCTACCCAGTCCTGACTGTCACGTGCCAGTCCTTAGCCTTTTTTTGGTCAGTGTGTTTGTCTTGTTGTCCGTTGCTTCAGGTGGCAGCAGCTACAAAGATTTACTTGCCTATAAATGTTTTTTGCAACATTTCTCCTGTCCCATAATGCCATTCCCTTGAGGGGAGTTGCAGATTAACTGCTTTAGGGAAGATTTAAAAAGTTTTCTAAGTAGATGTCTGTAGGTGGGCCAAAGCAAATATCACAATATTATAATGTTTTTACAAGTGAGGTTTATTCTGCTGTACTGGTCTTGGGGATATGGACTGTTATTTTTAAGGCTGTTTTATTAAAAGTAACTTTATAAATTATCTGTCATGTTTAGTACCAGTATTTTCCCCAGTCTTCTTCTTAATGTTAGCCTTTTGAGTTTGTGAAACTTAAAAAAATGTTGTGTTATTCTTTTTCTCTTTTTTTCCCCCGCAGTACTGGGGATCAAACTCAGGACCTTGTGCTTGTAAGGCAGAAGCGATGCCACTGAGCTAAATCCCCGGCCCAAAATGTTAAGTTTTTTCTGAAGGTCTTTTCAAACAAAATGAGGGAAACAGAAAGAAGTAAAACCCTTTCAGACCTTCAGACTTTTTATTTGGGGGATAATAATTCAGATGCTTTTACACTCTTGTATGAATATAGGCAATAACAGAGAAGTTAAGGCCCTTAAAGTCTACAGCTGTGTTCCAGACAGAGCGCTAATGTTGTGCCTAATATACTTCCTGTTTACCAAACTAACTCTGTCAATGCATTTCCCAATCTCTTTACAGAGCGATGGTGGTCTGGGGGAGATGAAAATATGATTACGTTTTTCATTAAGAGCACTTAGCCTTTAGTTTATTTTTCGAAAAATAGGTTGCTCGTGGCACATAAGTGAGAGGTATGTGTCTCTCCTGTTGCCTCACCTTCCGCAGTCGCTCCCAAAGGTGGCATGGTACCCTATTCGCGTGTATTGTTCCAGAGATATTTCTGCTCATACAGCTGATGGGTGTGTGTGCCGATACGTGTGTACTCTTTGTCCTTGGCCAGTAGCTGACAGCTGTTGAGTGTTTTGTTTCTGTCAAACTCATGATGCCCCAGGGCTCTTCGGTGCAGTTCCTGCAGCACCCCTGGGTGCCTTGGTAGGTGTTTGGAAACCATGGGAAGATGTCTTTATCCAGTTCCCATTTTCACTGGTGGTGTAAATTTTTCCCTTCTGTCCCCATTAAGTTTTGATTTCCAATTTTCTTCAGAGTAGCTTATGTGATCACAGGAAAGAGGCCTGCTTCTCAGAGGGACACACCATCCCTTTAAAAATGTTCCACTGTTAAGTACCTTTGATATTATGACAATTAGTTTTTGTCTTCCATGTTTAGAATGACTGCTACTGATAGCACTTTTGACTTTTAACTGCAAGAGCAGTGTGGTTTTCCCCTCTGCTGCTGAAGACACATGTGCAGTAGATCTCTGTGGCTCAGCAGCTGTTCGTAGCACTGAATCATGTCTTTCCTAGCCTTTCACTCATAGTCAGGAGGTGGAATTAGCTAGGTCTTACAGGTTTCATCTGTGTCACACCTTCCTCCCCCGTACTGGGACCTTCACGCTGAGCTACATCCTCAGCCCTTTTAATTTTTTTTTTTTCATTTTCTCAAGGGCCTGAGTTCGATCCCTGGTACAAAAAAAAAATTTTTTTTTTAATTTTGAGAATTTGTCTCACTTACGTAGCCCAGGCTGGGTTTAAATTTGCAGTTTTCCTGCCTCAGCCTTCCAGAGTGCTGGGAGTACAGGCATGTGGGCCCTCATACTGAGTTTGTTTTCATTTTTTTGACATTAACATTCTAATCCTCAGTTTATAAACTTTTCTCTTAAAATGCTGGATTTAATATATTCTTTTTAGATTTTGGCTGCTTCTTAATGTTGATTTTGCATTATTTTCTTTTTCCTGGGATTTGTTAATTTTTCTATTTTCTTGTCATTCTTTAATAATTGTCCATATAAAAAGGTATTTCATACATTCTATTTCTTTATTTCTTTTCTTTTTCTTGTTTTTTTTGGTACTGGGGATTGAACTCGGGACCTTGTGCTTGTGAGGCAGGCTGTGGAACCACTGAGCTAAATCCCCGGCCCCTATACATTATATTTCTTATGATGCAATTATAGACTTTTTTGTTTCCTAGGCTGGTTTTATTTGTAAATCTTGTTTTAGGATATTGTTTAATGTGTAATGGTGACAGTGCTGAGAAACTGTGTGGAGAGCTTGTGTCACTATGTAGTTAGTGAATTTCTAGAGTCACACTCTGGGCGCTGAAAGTTTTGTCTTTAATTATTTAATAAACACCTGGGGTTAGGGAAGAAGCTAAATAGAAGATTAAGTCGTGATATATAGAAGGGTGTAGAAAAAACAGCAACCCAAGTAAAGAGTAAGATCTCTGTTAAGTAGTACAACTTAAGCAGTGTTTATAGCTTTGAAAGGATTAATCACACAGCAGTTAAAATGGGTAATGTTCAGTTCGGTGGCCTGCCTCGCAAGCGCAAGGACCCGAGTTCGATCCCCGGTACCAAACAAAACCAAACCAAACAAATAAACAAACCAAAAAAATGGGTGATGTTTAGTCTGTAGAGTTGTGTGTGAGAAATGCTTTTCAAGCCTGTAAACGTGAGTGCTGGTTTGTAGTTACTAGGTCAGTCCTCACCTCAGAGTGGGAGGGGCTCCACGCTTGAGGACATGGTGCCTTCTGGACCACTTGGTCTCACAGGGTGATTTCTACCTCATTTGTGCTCATAAGTTAAAAATAGGTACATTGAGAATACTAATAATCATCTTTTAAGAGAAAGTCTGTTTTCCCTTTCATTTTAAAAGATGTACAGTTGTTCTTCATGTGGACATAGTCTCTTTCCTGATTGTGAGTTTCCTTAGAGTAACTTAGAAGAGTAGCCAGATATCCGCAGATGCCCCTTGTGAGCGTGAGCAGACAGAGCCTCACCCTGTGGCTCCAGACAGGGTGCTTGGTGCCCGGCACCTGGCTTGGCGGGGTGGAGCGTGCCCGTGTGGTGAGCCTCGACAGAGACCTTGGGCTCCCATCCTGTGCAGCTCTTCCTGTCCCTTGCGCCCCGAGGTGGGAGGACCTTGGCTGAAAGGGGGTCTGCGTGCCCTTTCGGGTGCCCCTTCCCAATTAGGCCACTCACGCACCGAGAGGTCCGGCAGGAGATCTTTACTGTAGGGAGGCGAGCGGGAGGCAGGAAGGCAGAGAGAGAGGAGGAAGAAGAAGCAGAAGGAGAGAGAGGAACAAAGAAAGGAAGGTCCTTTTATCAGTTTTGGGGTGGGCTGTTGTTTATTTATGAGGAGTGAGCTACTTTTAACCTATCACAGGCCAGATTGCTTTTATGGGCCCAGTCCTGCAGACACAGGTTTCAACTTTCCTGGACCACTGTGGCCTTGGCGGGGAGGGAAACCAGAGATAAGGGCATGAGGTCATTTTAGGAGCCAAGATGTACCAGGAGAACGCAGCCTGTGAGGCGGCGTCACAGCATACTTTAACATGATCGATTCCCTAACATTGGCACTCAGGCTGACTTCGTCAGGACTTGGCCTCAGCTGTTGTTCCCATTTGGTTTTGCTCAGGACCCACCCCTGTAAAGGTCTTAGCTGTGAGCACAGCCATGTGCGAGTGTTGAATCTCGGGCCTGGGTGGCCTTGGGGACCCGGGCACAGTGCTCACAGACGTGAAGTGCAGGGCACTATTCCTGCCTCTTTCTTGTACCCCATGCAGTCTTAGTTTTTCCTATTAGCTGCTGCTTTTGCTATTTATTTCCTTCTTTCCAAATATAATACCTAAACTGCTGTTTCTTGACATCCGGGTTGTTGGGTTGTCTGCTAAGCTGATGGGATGGATGACAATTTAGTCCCTATACCCCCCATCCTGTGCTTTCAACTCTAATGTCTGCAGTTACGGCTTGATCAGAATCGTGCTCACTTTTTTCAGACGATGATGAGGCAGGTGGTGGCTAATGCAGGCAGGCACTGGGTAGTTGCCTTTTTCACCCCTTTCTCCCGGAGCTGGGAGTTGTTTCTTACCTCCCTTTGCTTTGTTTACTCTGTCTCGTGGCAGGTGTATGCCCCAGCTCCAGTGGTTCTCTGACCTGTCGTGCTTTCTTTGATGTGCTCTCGCGTGTGTGTAACTGCTGCTCCCTAGGAACTGTTTCCTTCTGATTCACCGTCTGGTTACTGGGAGGAGATGGCATGTGGAGAGGGGGCAGAATGGGTGGCCACTGGAGGTGTGTCCTAGGGGGCAGCTGGGCTCCATCTGGCCCTGCCTGTCCCTGCATTCCAGCCATGAGGTAAGTAGATTTGCCCCACCACACACTCCTGCCTGCTGTCTTGCCCTGAGATAGGCCCAGAGGAGCAGGGCCAAATAGGCCTTCTCTTTAATGTTGATGGTCTTATGTATTTTGTTTGTTGAGTATTTGGCGGGGGTGGGGGGTGTTAGGATTGAACCCAGGACCTTTGCACTGAGCTACATCCCTGGCCTTTTTAATTTTTTGGTATAGGATATTGCTTAGTTGCCCATTGGGCATTGAACTTGAGTCTTCCTGCCTCAGCCTTCCAAAATGCTGTGAATACAGACAGGCGTATACCACCTTGCTGGCTAGGTTTTTGTTACAGTGACAGAAAGCTAATACAGATAGTCTTTCTTTTATTGGATTGTAGGACTTCTTTGCATATGTTGGGTAAAATTCTTTGTGTTTTACACACACACACACACACACACACACACGTGTATATAGTTAACTGTTGGTGTCTGCAGGGATCAGCTCCTTTTGGTGCCGATTCCAGGACCCCATCGACGATACACAAGCTCCTGTTGTGAAATGGTGAAGTGTTTGCATGTGATGTCCACATTCCCCTCCCATGCACTAAATTGTGTCTGTGTGGCTTTTATTAATACAGAATGAATGCTGGGTGAATGAATAGTTGTTACAACGTATGGTTTAGAGAATCATAACCAAAAAAGCATCACATGTTCAGTAGAGATGTGGTTTTTTTTTTCCTTCTCCAGAGTTTTAGCCTCTCTGGCCTCAGATACCCAGCAGTCCTCCTGGCTCAGCCTTCTGAGTGCTGGAATTACAGGCATGTCTTACCACACCTGCCATTTTGTGATTTTTAGATTTAAAATTTTAGATCTGACATGAGTTATTTTCATGTGTGATGTGGCACTGTGTGCTTAGCCAGCTCCAGGTTTTTTTTGTTGTTTTTGTTTTTTTGAGACAGGGTCTCATTATGTAGTTGAGACTGACATGGAACTCACTGTGTAGCGCAGGCTGGTCTCAAACTCACAGTGATCCTCCTGCCTCAGCCTCCCGAGTGCTGGGATTACAGGTGTGTGCCACCATGTTGGGCTCCAGCTCCAGTTGTTGAAAAGGCTTTCCTTTCTTCTCTGGAGCCTCATTAAAATCACTTAACTGTCCCCTGTGCTTTTACTTTGTCCCTCTGATTTGTTTGTGTGGTCTTCAGTGCCAGACTGTCTGGATCGCTAAGGCTTTTCACCCCTCCTCGACGCGCATTGGGGTTTGGGTTCCTGACATCATTAGTTCCAGTCTGTGATGTGAAGCCAGAGAGATCGTGGTGACTGAGGATACACATCAGTGTCAGAGCACTTTCTGATCACTGCAGGGCCCTGGGTTTGATCCGTATACATGTGTACACGTGTGTGTGTACACACACCCCCAAAACCAAACCAAAACAAAAAACCTGTTCTTTTTCTAGCCCTTTGCTTTCTGTCTACCTTTTAGTTGTCTTCTTTTTTAGCATATGTGCTGCTGAAGCAAGCCGTCATTTTTATAAAAAAAATCTGATGTCTAAGATTGTCAGTTGCATTTTCCAGAATGAATAGGAATAATATTCTTTATTGAAAATTTAAAAAACTAAAAGATGAAAATAAAGTGTTTGTAGATGGGGAGGGGAGGAGGGGGTGAAGGGAGGGCAGGGGTAAGGGGAAAAAATGAGAATCAAGACTTGTCATGTAGAGGTACAAGATCCCAACAATGAATGTAACTGTACTGTATCCCTAAAATGTACCAATAAACTCAATTAAAGCTGGAAAAAAAAAAAAAGAAAATTTAAAAAACTTACACTAGCTCTTCTTGGCTCAGAAATAGGGATTTCTGATTTTTTTGATTTATTTCTCTACCCTTGGGTAATGATAGTAAATTTACCGGGGACCATTTAGGTCTTTCTATTCTGCTCGCCTGTGAATTCAGGCTTGCTGTAGCTCCCCACTGGCCGATGTGTGTCCCTGTGCGGATAATGTTCTTTCTGTCTTAGCCAACTGTCATCCATTCCTGTCTCCTGCCAGACGTGCCAGCTGTGCCCAACTGTGTGTTCATGCCACAACTCGGAAGGGCTCATGGTCCCTGAGACTGGGAAGTCCTGGGTCAAGGCCCCAGCTTCCTGTCAGTCTCTGGTGTGGGTCCCTTTCTGGATGTCCCCCACGGTAGGCGGGGCGTCTGCTCCCTTCACCCAGAGGAGAGGCCCTGCCTGTGATTTTGGACATGCACATTTTGGGGAGACACTGAGTCCATAGCACAGATCCACATGAGTTCTTTGGAGTAATGTTCATAAGATAACCGGCTAAGTGCTTTATGAGCAACTCTTTTCCTGTCGTCTTCAGCCTAGTGTGGAAGTGAGTGAGGGTGGCGGTGAACAGGAGGGACACTGGAGGTGTTGTGGGACAAGTCCGTGAGCACAGGAGGGCCAGCTCCCACCAACCGCTCCCCTGCCTGCCCTCCCCCCAGGCCACCTCATCTCGCTGTCTCCTGTGCCCTGAGAAGCCATCCCCTGCCCCCTCAGGCAGCCCCAGGGCTCCCCGTGCTCCCTCTGTGACAGAAGGTGAGTTTGAGTCACGCCATTTTGCTTTACCCGTTGCTGGGTGATGTAGGGCAAGTTACTTAGTTTTCTGAGCCTTAGCATCTCTGTTTATCAACAGAAAAATACTAATTTTTTCATACAGTTGCCCCGGTAAGTTCCTATATATGAGCTCCAGAAACCTCAGGAATTTCTCTAAAGTTTGTGTCCCCTTTCTTTATGTCGCAAGTTGGACACGCGTTGGCGGCAGATGTAGCTGAGTGTGCGCGGCTGTGTGAGTGTGGGACGCTGGCGGTGCCCATCCCTGGAGAAGGGCGGAGTGGGCCCGGGAGAAGGTGTGCCACCGCCGCCACTGCCAGAGCCTCATCATCTTTTCCCTGACAGCTCTATCGGTACCCATGACACAGCGAGCAGTCCTGCTTCTTGAATTGTGCGATGTAATGATTTTCAGTGAATTTACTGATTGTGTAGCGATTGACACAATCCAGTTGTAGAATGTCTTCCATCACCACCCGAACATTCCCTCCACATACCCATTTGCCAGCTTCCTGTTCAAGAGTGGGTGTGAGTTAGCCAAGTAAAAATGTGGAGAGGAAAGCCCGGTGTGGCGGCACATTCGGGAGTCCTGGCTACTCACAAGCTGAGGCAGGAGGATGGTGAGTTTGAGGCCAGTCTGGGTAAACTGGGGAGGTCTGTCTCAGAAGGGATGCAGCTCAGTACTGCCTGAACTCAAGCCCCAGCACTGTGAAACAAGGGGCAGGCAGCGGAGGCCAGGCTGGAAGTGTGGCTGGGGCCGCTCTCACACTTGTGTGTCCAGGAGAAACACAGTGCAGGAGGCATTGAATCGCGGGGAATAGCATGCACTTCGGAAAGTTAGTGATCTGTAATTATGTGAATCGTTAGACGTACCATTGTAATCTCTAAATTAATGATATAAACTGCTTTGCAAAGTTCTGGTCTAGTTAAGGTGAATCTGTGGCACCTGTGTTGTTTTTCTTTTAAGACAAAAGATGTTATGTACGAGTTGTGTTTTATAAACTAAAACCTCAGTTGTTATTTTGTTTTTTTTTTTGGTAGCGGGGATTGAACTCAGGACCTTGTCCTTGCAAGGCAGATGGTGGCACCACTGAGCTAAATCCCCAGCAGTGTTCAGGTGTAATTGCAATGCTGGCACTTTGTGATGAGTTAAGTGGGTTTGGGTTGCAGTTTGGGCAGCCTGGCTGTGCTGCCTGACTTAGTTAAGCTCTTATGTGTAGCTTCTTTGGCCCAGTGTAATGTTTAACATCATTCATGTTGTGACCCAAAAACCATGCATAAAATAAATTACAGAGACTAGAATAGTGATGGCAAACCTTATAGAGAGAAGTGCCCAAACTACAAGTAAGATTTTATGTTGGATAGCAGTCAAAATGAAGCCCTTTGCATTGGTGAGTTCTTTTTTTGGTTCTGGGGATGGAGCTCGAGACCTTATGCTTGAGAGGCATGCGGTGGCACCACTGAGCTAAATCCCTGGCACCATCTTTCGAAAAGAACTCTGTGCTCTACTTAAGAGCCATAACTCTGATTTTCATTTGGTTTACTCTCCTAATACTTGAAGACCATGGTGCTGTCACCTCAGAACAGACATGTGTGATGCCTGGACTATAATCTGCGGTAGCACACGTATGGGATCTCAGAGATCATGTGTGTGCGTGTAAGGAGAACCGCTGTGCCGGCTCGTGTGGCATTTCTGCTTCTGGAGTGGAGCTGGTTGGTGACTGGATGTTTTCTCTGCACAGGTGTGTGATGGACAGGTGACGCCCAGGCCACTCCCGCTGTGCTCAGGGTGCCAGCATGACCGAGTGCTTCCTGCCCCCCACCAGCAGCCCCGGGGAGCACCGCAGGGCCGAGCACAGCAGCGGGCTGACGCGGACGCCCAGCTCGGAGGAGGTCAGCCCCACCAAGTTCCCTGGCTTATACCGGACAGGCGAGCCCTCGCCGCCCCACGACATCCTCCACGAGCCCCCGGATATCGCGTCCGATGACGAGAAGGACCATGGCAAGAAGAAGGGGAAGTTCAAGAAGAAGGAGAAAAGGAGTGAGTGCTGTTTTTCTCTGCTTTCGAGTTGTTTTACCCGAACTCCCCCGACCAGCTGTAAATATTCTGGAGCTATGTCCAGTCGGAGACTTGGGTGTGTGCTTTATTTTTCAGAGTCTCAGTTTGTTATATGGGAGTTGTATTTTAGGGTCTTAATCTCACGAATAAAAATACCAAATTTGCAGAAGTGGCAGGTTTCCAGTGGATATTTTTTGAAGTGATCGTTCAGAATAATGCATGAGAAGTGGAGCCAGGAGTTTTCCCTGTCGGTCTGACTTTCTTGCCTGGGTCTGGGTGCACTTTTGCTGGAGCTGTAAAAGTAGTGTACATTTACCACAGGCAGCTGCCAGGATGCCGCCATCCAGGCTCAGGCAGTGGGAGGGAGCCGTCGAAGCAGAGGTCTTTAGTGTGTTAAAGCAGAGAAGGTGATTTAAGTTCCTTGGATGTCATGATGCTTTTGAGTTAATTCATGCACAAATGGTGTACAACTTGATGCATTGAATGGACCACGCTGGCCCTGGAAACAGCACTGTGGGCCCTCGCAGCTCCCTTGCTGCCCTTGAGGGGGGTCCCAGCTATCTCCTGCATGCTCCAGTATCATGTGGCCTGACTGACATGAAGTCCTTCCTCTCGTGCCAGGTTCTTTGGCCCAGTGTGATGTTTGTGAACTTCATTCTTGTTGTTCATGTGACAGTGATCTGTTCGTCTGCCTGGGCATTTCCCTGTGCCGACGCACTAGAGCTTATCCACTCTGCTGTTCTCCATTGTTTGAGTTATTTTCAGGTTTTCTTTTCCTTTTTCTTTCTTTCTTTTTTTTTTTTTTTTTTTTTTTTTTTTTTTTTTTTTTTGTGGTACTGGGGATCGAACTCAGGACCTTGAGCTTGCGAGGCAGATGGCAGAACCACTGAGCCAAACCCCTGGCCCCTGTTTTCAGTTTTTGACTGTGAAGAGTAGTGTGTCTGTGAACAGTATCACATGTGTCTTTTAGTGTGTATATGTGTACATTTTTGTTGTGTGTGCCTGCATGGAGTTATGCCCCATTGGTGTATGTGCGTGTGTCTTGTGTGTGTGTGCTCTGTCATTATACACAAGTGTTTCTGTTGTGTGTGCCTGTGTGGAGTTTTGTCCCATTGGTGTATGCGTGTACCTGTGTTTGCCGTGTGTCCTGTGTGGTGTGCATACTTCCGGCATAAGAAAGGCTGTGGAGTGGTGGCGCCAGCTACACCCCCTGCAGTATGAGAGCTCCATTGCTTTCCGCCGTGGCATTTTGTCCTTGAGATATTTGCCATCTACTAGGGGAAACAACACAGGTAGGTAGGCTCGCGGGCACCTGCCTATAGTCCCACCTGCTCAGGAGGCAGAGGCAGGAGTATCATTTGAGTCCAGGAGTTTGAGGCCTCCCCTCACGAGCAAAAGCAAATGGAGATAACTGCTGTGGTGTGAAGGCCGCTGGGCTCTCGGTCAGTGAGGAAACAGACGATGTGGGGAACTGAGCCGGTGGATCTGCTGTCGTCTGCTCAGGAGGGTGCTTCCTTGGGAAGGCTGTGGCCGCCATGTCTTTGGGAAGAACTGGACGCTTGGCCACAGCAACACCGGTGTGGCAGGGAGGTGACGGAGCACAGGGAAAGTGGCGTACCTGGAGTCCTACGGACAGGGCCAGTCTCAGGCACCACGGGAGAAGTGCATGTGATAGAAGGAGGGTGCTGTTTCTCAGGGTGCGTTCTGCTGGGCCCCACGTAGAGCCTGGTGCTGGCCCTGTGTGAACCCTTGGACCCCGCATTCACTGTGCAAAATTTAAACCAGCATCCCCTCTAGGATGCTGCCAGGGTGTCAGTGCTGGTGCCCATCGCCCTCTTGTGGCCAGTTGCTGTCACTGCCGTCTTCTTTTGCTGAAAGATTGTTTCTTTTGCAGGGTGACCAGAGAGCCAGTGCCAGGTGACACTTATTTGTTGGTTCCTTTTTAGAAAGCACACAGACAGTCTGCCGCTAAACAGTTGTCTAACTAACATACTCCCTTGCAATGTTTTGGCAGCTGAGGGGTATGCTGCCTTCCAGGAAGATAGCTCTGGGGATGAGGCCGAAAGTCCTTCCAAGATGAAGAGGTCCAAGGGCATCCATGTCTTCAAGAAGCCCAGCTTTTCTAAAAAGAAGGATAAGGATTTTAAGATAAAAGAGAAACCCAAAGAAGAAAAGCATAAAGAAGAAAAGCACAAAGAAGAAAAACATAAAGAGAAGAAGTCCAAGGACTTGACAGCAGCTGATGTTGTTAAACAGTGGAAGGAAAAGAAGAAAAAGAAGAAGCCGATTCCGGAGCCAGAGGGGCCTCCAGTCGACGTGCCCAGCCTCAGGCCCATCTTCGGGATCCCCTTGGCCGACGCGGTGGAGAGGAGCATGATGTCTGACGGCGTCCGGCTGCCGGCCGTCTTCCGGGAGTGCGTGGACCACGTGGAGAAGCACGGCATGAAGTGCGAGGGCATCTACAGGGTTTCAGGTGCGGAGCGCGCCGGCACGTGCTCACCTGCGCTCCGCGGGGGCAGGAGGGCCGGTGCTGGGCGAGGCCCCTGTCGCGTCCTTGTCCTTTCCACCCCACACTGCTCCTGGGGCCCTGGGTGTGGGTCGTCCCTGCCCGCAGCGGCAGCAGCTGCAGCCCAGCCGCCCCTCACGCTGTCCCTCAGCACTGTCTGCTTTTGTTAAAGAGATTGCGCTACAGAGTCACTTGAGGGTCTCGTGTATTTTCAGGATGAATTAGGTCTGCATAGATAGTTAGGGTCAATAGATTACACAGTTGTTCTACTTCACTGGTTCCTGTGCATTTCCAGCAGGCTGAGAAAGGATAGCTGCTTCTCATACTTGGAGAAACCTTTGTGTGCCCCAGTAGGCAACAAGCTGTCACTTAAGAGTATTTTGGCTGCACTGCTACTATTCTAGAGGAAATAAAGTAAATTAGGCAATGAATTTGAATTTATTATTCCTTAGTAGCACATAGGATATACTTTAAACAAATACTCAGGTTTGGTTTTGAGAATAATTTATGATGAGTTGGGTTTTTAAAATATTTAAACAGTATTGGTATAAGCTGTCCCCTCACCCAGTCTTGATGACCGCGGAGTTTTGTTTTAGTTTTAGGCCGAAGTTTTCCTGAGAGCTTCTGCAGTGTTGTTCAGAGGGTCCTCTGCCGTCCCTGACCTGTTTCCTCGGAGAGTGTGCCTTGCAGGGCGTCTCCATGAGCTGGTCACACCGAGCTGTCCCCACTGTGCCTGGGCTTGTGGGCACCCTGCCACTGGCGGTGGGTGCTGCGCTGCAGCCAGAGGGGGCTGGCTGGGCTGGGACTGGCCTTCTTGAAGGCCAATAGTAGAACTAGTTTCTGCCTGAGAGTTTTGGTTCTCATTCATGAATCAGTTACAGTTTAAAAACTGATGTGAAGATAATTTAAGTTACTTTATATTTTTAATTTACTTGTCAGTGTTTTCTTATTTTTTTCATTAAAGTGTACCTGATACTTTTTTTCTCTCTCTCCCTGGAATTCTTTATTTGAAGTGTCCGGCTTTTAAAAGAAAAGCTCTTTGATAACATTTTCAGAGTAACAAGAAACTAAATGTAGTCAGAGTGTCTATAAACATAATCTAACTTGCTATGTAGGTACTGTGGGTAGAAAATTAAACATTTAAAAGAAGTACACTGTATACGTGAGGTGCTCCATATCTCATATATATTTGACAGAGATCTTTACCAAGGATTTCACTTAGTTATTGTTCACCTGGTTTTAATCATTGCCATAAAAAATGGAAATTAATTTTCTAACTTTTCTGTCTGAGATTATGCATAGAGATTCTTATTGTTATTTTTGTATTTGGGGCCTTTTAATTTTATTGTCAGTTCTGGGTAAACTAAGATTTAATTGTGCCATTGAAAGGTTTTCAAGGAAGACAGGAATGCATGATAGTCTGGTCAGAGGCCAGTGCTGCTGAAAGCATCAGCCTTCGTTTGTGCCCGCTTCAGATATCGGCCCAACATTTAGGCTCAGGGCTGCTTTGTGCTGTAATAGGCAGTCACCATCCCTGAGCTGCATCGCTTTGTGCAGGTTGGAGTAAAGACAGAATACCTGGTGCAGTGCTTGAAAAAACACTCTGTGTGTTGGAGTCACTTTCTGTACAGTAGGGAAACCCAAACAATTTGATTTTAGAAACTCAGACTTGGACTTTTTTGTTCCAGCTTTGTTTGGATTTAGAAAACACTTTAAAAATTCAAATTGAAATTAAATGGGAACTATTTAAGGGAAAATAATTTTCAAAGAATTCATTTGATAGGTGACTCACCTTCTGTACTTATAAACTTTACTTATAAACATGGATTCACCTACAACTTTTGGTAATATACTCAGTGTGAGCCAGGTTACACATCATGTCATCAGCCTTGTGACAAGTTAGAAAAATGTGGTTGGCTGACATTTGGATTGTAGTTTAATTTTTCCCTAAATTCCTATACAGCTACCTTTAAACTTTAAACATTCTGTTCTCCCTGAATTAGTTGGCATTAGTACATCCAGGTTGTGCTCCATAGTGCATGCTACACTTTTTTTTAATTATTCTTTATTATATTTTATTTTATTTTTTGGTACCCGGGATCGAACTCAGGTCCTTATGCTTGCGAGAGAGGCAGCGGCATCACTGAGCTACATCCCCGGCCCTGCTTGTCACTCTCTGGAAGCAGCTCACCCTGAACTGCCATGTTCTGAGGTGGTGGCGGCGCAGAGGGAGAGTTCTCTGCTGGCAGGCGGCCTTTACCCTCTCTCAGGACGGCGGGGTCACTTACGGTGAAGAAACCCTGTGTTCATTTCCTGCCCGCTCATTCTCTTCTTTTCTGCACTTGAAATGCCTCAAGGAATTAAATCCAAGGTGGACGAGCTGAAGGCGGCCTACGACCGAGAGGAGTCTCCCAACCTGGAAGACTATGAGCCAAACACCGTGGCCAGCCTGCTGAAGCAGTACCTGCGCGACCTCCCGGAGAACTTGCTTACCAAAGAGCTCCTGCCGCGCTTCGAGGAGGCGTGCGGGAGGGCCATGGAGAGCGAGAAGGTGCAGGAGTTCCAGCGCCTGCTCCGGGAGCTGCCTGAGTGCAATTGCCTCCTCATCTCCTGGCTGGTCGTGCACATGGACCACGTCATCGCCAAGGAGCTGGAGACCAAGATGAACATTCAGAACATCTCCATCGTGCTCAGCCCCACCGTGCAGGTATGGCCTTCGGGGCGTACGCTCGGCACTGCGAGGGGGGCCGGCACCGTCCGACGCTTTGTTTCTGGTTGTGCTGCTGGAGCTTGAATCAAGGCCTCGTGTGTGCCAGGTAAGCGCCAAGCCACCGAGCTGCGCTGGCCCTTGCCTGTCACTGAGTCCCTGTGACAGGGAGCTGAGGGTGGAAGGACGGCCGTGGACTGCAGGGCTTGTCCTTCATGATGCAGATGGAGTCAACATAAAGTTAGGGAGCACGTTTGTCACTTGGAGTGCAGCTGTGAAAAGCTCCAGAGGGCCGTGATGTCAAATAGAGGAACTCAGGGTCCTGCAGTTACAGCACTCAGCTTTAAGGTTTTTTGTTTGTTTGGGGTTTTTTTTTGGGTACCAGGGATTGAACTTGGGACCTTGTGCTTGGGAAAAGGCGGCAGAACCACTGAGCTACATCCATAGCTCTCAGCTTTAAGATTTTAAAGGTTCCAGTTATTTCATGAAGCAGCATTATTGCTGTTATGTGACATACAGGTCCAACTCCAGCACAAAGGAGGCCTCCATTAATTTGGTCAAGAATTTAGTGAGGGTTTCATTTGTAAAGACTGATCTCAGAGCCGGGAGGCTGAGGCAGAGGATCAAAATTTGAGCCCAGTCTGGGCAGTTTAGCAGTGTAGTGGGCCACGTTTAAGAAAAAAAAGCTGGGGATGCGGCTCATTGTCAAAGGTTGGGAGAAAAAGATAGGCCCCAGAGAGGCACATCACCAAGGCTCTTACCTGAGCAAGGCTTGTGGGAACAGAGTTTTATTTGACACTGGTTCACAGTACACAAATTGGGCCTCCTTTGACCTTAATGTAAAGAAAAACAGGACGCAATGTTTTTTTAGCTTTAATTGAGTTTATTGGTACATTTTAGGGATACAGTACAGTTACATTCATTGTTGGGATCTTGTACCTCTACATGACAAGTCTTGGTTCTCATTTTTCCCCCTTGTCCCTGCCCTCCCTTCACCCC
>NW_022900942.1:66919003-66925606 GCF_012274545.1 Fukomys damarensis
CCTCCCCTCCCCATCTACAACCACTTTATTTCCATCTTTTCATTCTCTCATTTTCTTTTCTTTTCCCTTTTTACTCTTCCCCTACCCATCCACCTTCCCTACACCTTTAGCTCCTTTCTTCCCATTACTCAATGTCAGTAATCTTATTAGGATGTGTATATTTTTAATTTTAACTACTTTTTTTTTTTTGGTACTGGGGATCAAGCTCGGATCCTTGCGCGCTTGTGAGGCAGGAGCGGAACCACTGAGCTAAATCCCCGGCCCTAATTTTAACTGCTTTTTGGCATAAATCTGTTTGTCCATAAGTCATTGTTACTGTTATAAGATTGTGTTTTCTCTAAAGATTGTTTCATTGCTTATGTTGATTATATTTTATAAGCAAGATGTTTCTCAAATTTCTCTAAAACGATCACTAGTCTGGATTTCGGAATGGTCTCCCAGGGTGCAGTGGGCCCAGGGGCCTTTGCCTCTGCAGCCTCCCACCGGCCCTCAGGAGGTCCCGGCAACTGCTTCAGTCAGGTCACCTTACAGTGATAGAGGAGAGCGCGCTTGGCAGTGTTTTCCACTTCCGTTCTGCACGGTCGCTGAGCGTGTGATGTGCCTCTGGTTTACTGTCTCTTCTTAAATTGGCCATTAGCTGGCTAAGCCTGGCTCGTCTCTGCTGAGAATTTCCATTCATGTGTGCAGGGTTCCAGCTTGTGCCGTGCGATGCACACAAATGAAATAACTGTTCTCTTGTAAATCTACTTCTTTTCCTCCAGATCAGCAATCGTGTTCTGTATGTGCTTTTCACGCATGTGCAAGAGCTCTTCGGAAACGTGGTACTGAAGCCGGTGACGAGGCCCCTGCGATGGTCCAACATGGCCACGATGCCCACGCTGCCCGAGACCCAGGCCAGCATCAAGGAGGAGATCCGGAGACAGGTGTGCCACTCGCCTTCCCATGCAGCCGCCGTGCTGCCCAAGCCTGCCCTGTGTGGGGCATGTGGAGCACATATTCTCACGGGCGCTGTTCACGCACAGGTGTCAGGGCGTGTGTGGGGGACTTCAGATCCAAGCACTGCTCTCTTTCCTGTTCTGCTGCACAGTAACACCCGGCTTTATGCTGGTTGCTCATCCCTCTTCAGCCTTGGTGTTCTTATTTATTTTTTGGTACCGGGGATCAAAGTTGGGTCCTTGCACTTGTGAGGCAGGCGGCAGAACCTTGGAGCTAAATCCCCGGCTTATATTTTTTATTAAATTTGTTTTGTTTGTTTTGAGACAGTGTCTTGCTATGTAGTTCAGGCTGTCCTTGAACGCCCCACACAGCCCAGGCTGGCCTCGAACTCAAGGCAGTCCTGCCTCAGCCGCTCGAGTGCTGGGCTTACCGATGGCGTTCTTACTTTAAAGTGCATCCTGTCACGGGTTGGTGTGAGCTCCCAGATGGGAAGATGCGTGAGGGGCTCGGCTTTGCCAGGCCGCAGCGTCACGTTTGCTCATCTAGACAAGGCTGCAGAGATGTAGGGGGTTGTCATTCCCAGGAAGAGACCCGAGATTGAGCCCACAGTACCACTGTGATTCTGACACGAGAAACAGTGCGACGTGTGCCAAGTTAAATAAATTCAAGACTGAGGAATCAGAGTGTGTCTGATTGTTCACGCACACATCGTCACCCCCCCCGCTCCCTCTGCTCATGGCTCCTGCTGGTTGTCGGCAGGGCAGAGTGAGTGGGTGCTGGGTCTGGGTTAGCGGCCGTGTAACCGGTGTGAGTCAGTGAATAGAGCCTCCTTCCCAGGGAAAACTAGCGAGGACGCTTCCTGTCAGGTCCTGGGAAGTACCAAGTGCTGTTCGCACACTCCTGTGGTGTTGGTCTTTAGAGACCACATGCATTATTTTAGACACAATAGGATGTGGGACACTATCAGTGTGTGCTCTTATTTTCTAGGAGTTTCTTTTGAATTGTTTACATCGAGATCTGCAGGGTGGGATAAAAGATTTATCTAAAGAAGAAAGATTATGGGAAGTACAAAGAATTTTGACAGCCCTCAAAAGAAAACTGAGAGAAGCTAAAAGACAAGTGAGTTAATTTATCGTTTTGACATATCATACTTATTTATTTTTGTACTGGGGATCAAACTGTGGACCTTGTACTTGCGAGTCAGGCTGTGGCACCACTGAGCTAAATGCCTGGCTGATGTATCATATTTATAAGAAGATATAAAAAGGATGTGCTGGACTCTTTTATACACTACTGTAAATGATTCCTTTTAAAAGTATTTGTCCATATCTGTTGATGTGAGCTTCTGTAGTGGGAAATGTACCGCTCCAGCATTCAGGATTGCCAGTACTTGAGCTTGCGGTGAGTCAGATACTACATCAGGTTAGACAGCTTTTATTTTATGAAGACGATCTTCCTGGCAGATGTTTGTCACCTGCTTGGTCACACCTCTGCTTGGTGGTTCAGGACATCTCCAGAGCTGGGAGGACTGGGGTCGCCGGGTGGAGGTGCAGGACCACTGTGCCTGTCAGCTGTGCGTGGCGCTCACCATGGGGTGTGTTTCAGGTGCTGCGAGCCCAGCCTCCCAGATCTCGGGGCCACATGACACCCCAGGGGCCGTCACAGCGGGGTCTGAGACAGCGGCTCCCTCCCTCTGTGGTTCTCCTCCTCTTTCCCGTTCCTGGGCAGGGCAGACTGCGGTGGTGGCCGGCTGGTGCGGGGCCCTGGCTGGGTTAGTGAACGCAGCTCTGGCTTTCGTGCTTCTTGTGCCTGGCTCAGGTAGTGAGCCATGCTGTGGCAGCCAGGGCCAGTGTGAAGGGGTGCACCGCCCTATCCAGTTCCCTGGCTCTCCCTTTGTTGTGCCCCATCAAGGGCTCGTGCATGATGAGCCTCACCCACAGCCTTTCCCACCTTTCTGGTTGCTGCAGTTTATGCCTGCTGTCAGCTCACACAATGCTCAAAAGGTTCCATCCTGTTGACTTTTTGAGGACTGCAATTTTTTTGAGACAGTCTTGTTATGTAGTTCAGACTGGCCTCCAACTCTCTCCTGCCTCAGCCTCCCAAGTGCTGGGATTACAAATGTGTCCCACCATGGCCTGCTTAGGAGCACATGACTTTTAAACAGAGTAACATAATCCAAGGTATTAGCAGGCTAAAGTAAGAAAAAAACCACACTATCAGCTTGGCGTTTCCTGTAAACAGTCCACTCCTGTGGTGTAAGAGAAAAGCTGATGCCACCTGAAGTGTGGGCACGTGTGCCGTGGCTCTAGTTCTGCAGGGCCCCGTGCCCGCCTGCTGGTGAGTGGTGGGGTCCTGGCTCTGTCTACACACTGGGGGGTGTCTGTACCGAGCAGCACGGGAGGAGACTCAGCGCTGTGCTCAGTAAAGAAGCCAGAGTCAGAAAGACTCCTTGTTGGGTGATTCAGGTATATGAACCTCAGGAGGAGGAATTGGGGCATGGTGGCACCTATGGGTAATCCTAGCACTGGGAAAGCTGAGGCAGGAGGATCACTGCAAATTCAAGACCCGCCTGAACTACAAATCTCAAAATTACAACAGCAACAAAAAACTCCAGGAAAGCTGGTAGTGATGGGAGCAGGCTTGGCGGGTATGAGCAGCAGATGGCAGGGACCGGGGAGTCTGGTGACAGTTGGCGATCTGGCTGCACGCCTGTGTCAGAACTGAGCTGTGGACCCTGCCAGCCCCTAGGGCGGTGGCCCCAGAGGTGGCGAGTGGTGCAGACACAGACCGGGAGACTGCGCGAGTCCCCGTCCCAGCCCAGGGACAGATGCGCGGCCTTATGTCTTGCTCCTGCCCGTGCTGGGAATGGAGTCACAGACTTACAGTGTGGGCACTGAGCATGTGACGTGCAGGCTGACTGGTCTCTTTCCCCCATCTCGCTGGACAGGAGTGTGAGACCAAGATCGCCCAGGAGATAGCCAGTCTTTCAAAGGAGGATGTTTCCAAAGAAGAAATGAATGAAAATGAAGAAGTTATAAATATTCTGCTCGCCCAGGTAAGCAGAATTCTTTTTCTCTCTTTTATAAGACTTTTACCATCATTTAAAAATTAGTCTGATTTTTTTTGATACTCCTTCCTAAATCGAACTAAAGATTTAGTTATCAAATTAACATCTACTTGACATTGTATACGTGCGGTGGAACAGACATGATTGGGAGTAAGGTCAACAGAGCTGTGGTCTAGAATCTGTCAGTAACTTTGTAACCTTGGAGATGTCAGTCATTCCCTTTAAGTTTATATAGTTGTAAAATAAAGAGCGTGCAGTGGCTCTAAATGTTAAAATAAAAAGTCTGAGCAGCTCAGCTGCAGAATCTTCTAACCGTGATGACCTGCTGGTGAGAGCAGTGTTCTCCCCGCTCTGCCCGCGTCCACCTTCGTCGTGCTTAGCCCACACGACAGCCGAGCGTGTACTCTGCCATGCTCAGATGTGTGTGCCTGTTCCGTCGGTGGGATGGGACTACAGGAAGAATTTAGCTTGGGGTTCTTGGAGGTGGGGATGCAGGTCGGGGCCGAAGCCGGGGTGACAGCCTCGGTTACACAGGCTTTCTTCTCTGGGGCTGGAAGCGGTTGTCGAGGTGAATTGTCTCCTGACTCCTCACGGACGTGAACACCTTCGAGAACCTGCTCAGTTCCAGGCATGCACAGAAAAGGAGCTTGTTTCTCTTGGAGTTTTCTAAGTCAGCCTCACTCTGTTCTGAAATTCCCACGGTTTAACTGGAAACGACAAAGTTCCAGGCTGAGACACGTGTCTGTCCAGGCCTGCAGAGAGCTGGGCATGCAGGTCACCAGAATCCATCAGGGTCTGCTGCTGTCTGTCCAGCAGGGCCCTCAGCTTCTGACGGATGACGTGGCTCTGCTGTCTTTATTTGGTCTTTATTCGGGGTTTCACAGCTGCAGGTGCACGGGATGCACTGCCAGGCGCGGGGCCTCCGGGGATGGGGTTGCCGGCCACACAGTCCCCATTGTCAGAAGGGAAGCCGAGCACCTTTGCATCCAGCTCCTCTTTCCCACAGCGAGTCTGCTGCTCCCTGCGCTGGTCGGCCTGGCGTCTCCTCTGCAGGCTCTAGATCTTGGGCGTGTGGTTGCCAGCTTTCAAAAGCCCAGTGACTTGGCCAGCTTTAGGCGCAGGTCCTCTGTTATGCATGGGGTTTGTTTCCTGTGTCACTTGATCCCGGGGACGGGCAGTGGATTTCTGTACCTTCTTGCCTCTCACATGTGCCCCGGGCCCTCCCTATTGATTCGGTGGAAGGAAGCCCCTTTGGCCCTGGGCGATGCATTTCCAGAGAGGCAGGGTGGCATTAAGCAGGTTTGTTACTTGGACACGTCTTTGTCCTGCCCTGCTCCCAGGCAGTGTTGGCAGCAGGGGCTGCAGCGTCCCAGTGGGTTTCACTGCTGCAAAGCCCCGTCGCCTCTGTCCACCTGTCCCCCGAGGGAGCCTCGCAGTGTGGTAGTGCGCATGTGCAGCACAGATGGGGCCCCCAGGAGGCACAGTTGCCCTGACTCCAGCTGCTGCCTCACTGTAACTCATTTCAGGAGAATGAGATCCTCACTGAGCAGGAGGAGCTGCTGGCCATGGAGCAGTTCTTACGCCGGCAGATCGCAGCTGAGAAGGAGGAGATCGAGCGCCTGCGTGCCGAGATTGCTGAGATCCAGAGGTAAGCAGAGCCCAGGGTGTTCGGTTTCCTAAATGATGGGTGTGGCAGGCACTGTAGGAGGCTGAGTCAGGAGGATTGCAAGGTAAGCCCAGCCCGGGCAATTTAGTAATTTAATGAGACAGCTCCCCACCCTGCAAACTGTTTCAGCTCTCACACTTTCTCGCAAAGGAATTAAGCCTATGAGATCAGTTGTTTTTAATTTAAAACCTGTCAGGTCTTCAGAATGGTGTAGCTGGGTGCTGCAGTAGCACACACCTGTGACCCCAGCACTCTGGGAGGATCAGGAGTTGCAGCTCAGCCTGGGTAACTTACCATGACCCTCCCTCAAAATGAAAAGGGGGCCGGGGATTTAGCTCAGCGGTTCGGTGGCTTGCCTCGCAAGTGCAAGGACCCGAGTTCGATCCCTGGTACCAAAAAAAAAAAAAAAAAAAAAAAAACATAAAAAACCAAAATGAAAAGGGGCTGGGGCACAGCTCAGTGCCAAGGCCCAGCTTCAACTCCCAGGGTGCACATAGGACCCTGATGCAGGTCCCGCCAGCAGTGTATACTTAGAAGGGGTGGCAGGCAAGAGTGCCGTGCAGCGTCCCCTCCTCTGTCCCCAGCCGCCAGCAGCACGGCCGCAGTGAGACGGAGGAGTACTCCTCAGAGAGCGAGAGCGAGAGCGAGGACGAGGAGGAGCTGCAGCTCATCCTGGAAGACCTGCAGCGCCAGAATGAGGAGCTGGAGGTGAGCCTGGGCTCCTCCTTCCGGGAGCTGGGGTCTCCTGCGCTCCCCGGCAGGGAGGCTGCTGGGCAGGGACCGGGACTTCGCTTGTGACCTGGCCACACAGACCTCCTCCCCGGCCGAAAGGCGCGTCATCGGAGTGCCACTTGGGCGGCTCCGTGCTGGGGTGGGCAGCCAGGGACACGCAGAGCGGGTGGGCAGGACAGTGCCCCCCTCCAAGGCTGGGCCC